>NW_006916620.1:63356-89927 GCF_000464535.1 Endocarpon pusillum Z07020
AATCCATGTATTTCTTTTTTCCTCTCCTCTCCTTTCCTTTTCCTTTCCTAGTCTTTTCTAATCTTCTCGAAATTTAATCTACTCACATTCCATGCATCGAGAGGAAGTTGGTTGGAGGCACGGTTGGAGGAATGATCTTTTTTTTGGGGGGGCACAAGATGTAGGTTAAGAGGGGGTTGTGTGTGTGGAGAAGGGGAAGGGAAGGGAAGTGGGGTTGGGAGGGGATAGGATGGGATGGATGGATGGATGGATGGATGGGTTGAGGAAGCTGGGTGGTTGGTGATTGGAACGCTTTGGAGGAGGAGGAGGAGGAGGAGATAAATTGGATTGGGGCTGGGAGCTTTTAGCTGGCTAGCTCAGTAGCTAGGTAGGTAGGTAGGCAGGCACATTGGGAGATCTAATCGTTCCAATCGTTTCTCGCGCTTGTTACTGCTCATGGGTTTCTTTTGTCGTCGTCGTCGTTGTCGTCGTCGTTGTCGTCGTCGTCGTCATCATCGGATTGTGAAATCCCGCGTAACCATCTGTTTGCTACTGAATCCAGGTGACGGGATCGCTGGGCCATAAGTATGTATTGGTGGCTCCAATCTCTCTACACTAGGTAGCTTTACACTGAGCGATGCACCCTGGCCCGATTTCAGGGACGAGCCAAAAACCCCCGCAAAAAATTAACTATCAGTTTGAGTGTTGTGTTGGAAGAGACGCTGCTTTGGCTCTCTTTTTCCGGCTTTTTTTCCCCTTTAATTCCTGGAGGGAGGCTCAGGATGGAGTGAGCGTTCTCTCATGATGATGGTGCGTGAATATGTGGGATTTAGTGCCGATGGAATGAATGAATGCATGCGTGCGTGCATGCCGGAGAAGAGGGTTTTTTTTATCACCGCATCTGGGCTCTGTATGGGCTGTCTCGGGCGAAGGGGGTAATGGGGGTTTAAATGCCGGGACTGTTGATGGATACGGGAATGGGTCTGAGAAGAAAGGGTCTCCAATAAGCCTCTCAAGAGTAGACTGAAACATGTGACTGCACCGCTCGTCCCAGCGGCCTGGATGTCCATTTTGTATGCAACAAGAAGGATGGATGTAGGCCCGGCCCGCAAAGTTCTTGCGGGGAAGTTTTGCATGGAGTTTGAGATTGAGAATCTATCCAGTCCGGTGGGATCGCGAAGACGAAAGGGAGACGTGGGAGAGCTTTAAACGAATGCGAAAGCAGTGCCTTTCGAAATTGTCCAGCGCTGTCCGTGATGTAGACAAGTGCTCTGCTGAGGGAATATTTGAATGTATCTGCGAAGGGGTTTCGCATCTGTGGCTATCTTGCGAACTGAAGATCAGGATATCAGGACGTACGCACGTATAAGCTGATCTTCGCTTCGAAGTGATGGTGTGCAATCCCTTCCCCCCCCCCTGGCCCTACCCGTAGCAAACACTAGAGCCTGTGTAAGCTGAAGAACGCGGTGCAAACGGGCCCAACAGAGCATTGTTCAGGCGTTAGCAGGCACCACATCCGTCCTCCCACCAAGTCGTTGCCTTCTCCCTTTCTTTTCCGCAAACCGCTCCCTCGCCAGCTCCAATCTACTCTTCTTACTCGTCCCATCTTCTTCGCCGTTCGCCTGCTCTGCCACGCTTTCCTTCGCCATCGCCTGCCACTCTCCAGGCCTCCTCAGGTAAACATCCATATGCCAATTCCTCCACACTGTCCTTCCATACCTCGACTCCCGAAGTTGACCCTCAGCAGCCCGTAACTCTTCAGCAAGCCGCTCTTTCATGAAATGCGAGCCATTCGTTGCACACCACAACACGTCGGCGAGGTGGGAACCACTGATATCCATAGCTAGGTCAGCCATGTGGCCGTAGAACCTGAGGATGAGTTTGCGGTTGGACTGGGGATTGGAGCAGGGAGAGGTGAGGGATTGTTGAAGGACTCGGGATGCAGAGGGGTCCTTTGCGAGACGGAGGAGGACGTCGCTGGAAAGGGATTGAAGGCCTTGGTGGATGAGGGGGAATGCAGTTGGGCTTTGGAGCAGAGTTTGAGCTAGAAGTGAGCCGTGAATATCGGCTGTTTTCTCCACATTTCCGTCCTCTGGCTGCTTCTGCCGAGTATCAGGTTGTTCTGCTATCTCGCCGGTGGGCAACAATTTTAGCATTCTTAGTAGCAAATCCCCAGAATTGTCGCCGTAAGCCGCTTGTAGAGCTGCCACAACAGGCCCAATATCCACATGTCGAATCTTGCATCGTTCCACAAGAACCTTAATGATGCCTATTCTGTTGCGAAATACCAAAGTCGACATTTCCGAGAGAATCTCATCTCTTGCACTTTGTAGATCCTCTTTGCTGAGTCTCTCCAGGACTCGAATAGCCACATAGCTTGCAATGTCATTCTTTGCCATGGCACCAATCCGCTGCTTCAGTAGATTGCCATACAGCCTTTTGAACATTTTTCCAGGAGCATTCTGAATGATTGTCTCGAGCAGCCTGCTTCCGGTAGGATCGTACATCAAACCTTGGACGAATTTGGCGCTCTCGCTGTCTTCCTCTAGCGACTCGTCCGGAAGAAGTCTGTGCAAGACGGAATCAGCATGTTTTGCCCTGGATTTTCCACCTGACACAAGTTCTAGCCGAAGGAGTAGTTGGAGCGTGGGGTTGCCAGTAGGGTGTGTCGCTAGTGCTCGGATGTAAGTTGTGTCGAGAGTAGCGACAGAGCTCGATATCAATCTGCTGAGCGCCTCATGGAATGATGGCGGCACCTTTCTCGATGCCACTGGATTACTCTCCTCGCCATTTGAGTAGGCCTCGATCTTCTCCTTCTTTCGACTTGCGAGAACGGAGACGGTGGATATATCGTTCAAGGGCTCTCCTGACAGCACCAGCAGAAGAACCCGCACAACATGAGAAGCAAATCGCTCCGTCAACAAATAGCCCAGATTTGGTTGCAGCTCCTCTACGACCGCCAGAAAGAGCTGCTCGAGAGAAAGTGTGCCGCCATCCTGCTCCCATTCCGCTTTGTCTTCCGCCACGAATTGGGCAGCCTTCAAGAACAGTGCCTCGCAGCAATGACTTGCAAATCGATGCTGTACCAGCTGCAGAAAGTGACCGACGAATTTCCCAAACCATCTCCTCACCTGTTCCGCACTGGAGATCCGGATCCATTTCTCCAGATACCTAGAGCACGATTGACTGCTGGCAATCTTGAGTTCCTTACCCTGGGACTCACGATATACCGCATCAAGGAAAATCGCCTTGTCTTCGGGTGAACCAAAATCGTTCGCCTCGAGCTTCGCATTCACATCGGTGTAGTACGCCTGTTCTTGCTCATCGAGCAGGCCATAGAAAGGTCGGTCATCGACAGCGCTCCGAGCTGGAGTGGTCGGCTGGCCGAAGCTGATGAATTCATCTCCGGCCTCGCCCTGGACCTGGATCTCGATCTCGGCCTCACCGTCTCCCGCGTCAGTGGTGGGAAGTGGATGTGCCGAGTGATGCCTCGTAATGTCGATCTTGCCCTTCTCGTACTCGTCTCTCTTTCTTTTCTTGTTCTGTAGTCGACCGCGCTGCCTGTTCTCTTTGGGCATGGTGGATGTTTAAAGCCTACCAAGAAGAGATCGGAATGAGGCTCACCAATCCCAAGATGATTTTTTCATTGACCTCAATGCAGAGTGTTCCTTACTAAGTATTTCGGCCAAGACAGTCGGCAGGCTTGGCATTGGGAGCCCACCCCGCCCTCCAATCAATTGTCAAGTGATCTTGAACATGTTCCATATGTTATCGTGGGTAACTGCCACCGTATATTCAAGCAGGCTTGGTTCTAGGTAAACCCAAGGATCTCCGTGGTCCAATTCGGCCCAATCTGACTTGATTTGATTGGAAAATGTGAAAGGAGGAATGAACTGGGACGGTGGCTGCCACAGCTCCTCACCGCGAATAATTCTTAGCTAAACTTAATTATGATCTCCCACGCAACACCAACCGGAACAGGCTCGAACCATCTCCCTTCTACTTCTCCAAGTGTAAACACCTTAAATAGAGCTCATCCTGGTCACCAAAGACCAGGATACCCGGCGCCTCCCCGTCCATGACATCCGAGGCCATGAATCCGATCACAGACAGTATCGACAAGAACAGATTCTGCATACTCAACCATTCCAGCGTCGAGAAAAGCTTCAGCAACAACGACAGCATCTGTTCCCGCTACTATCCCGAGCTCGAACAGCTCCTCTGAGTCCACTTCCCAGAATCCAGACGGGATCGTCCTCCTTTCCACACATCGTCCGTTCTGCCCCACCGGAAAACCAACTTCTCCGGCCCTCAGACTCGGCCTGGAAACAGGCCCCGACCGAGGCCAAGCGCCCACCTCACGCCTGCATATCGACTTTACGCGGTGAGGCACACATCTGGTGCTGGTCTAGGGCCCTTAGCAGTGAGGATGAAGTAGTAGTCCTCATTATGGGGTCGGGGCCGTTGATTCATCGTCCTGTCGATCTGGCGACCCATCAAGCACGATCCGCTAGGCGTTTGTGATGCGAGGACGCTCGCTGACGAGCATCTCGTGGCCCTTGAGGAGGATGTATCCCGATGGCAAGGAGGTCGAGAATGTCCTTGTTCAGGGCTGGTGCAAGCGCTGTGGTGTTGGAATGTAGGCAATAGGTGGTATTGGATGAGTGACCAGCGGCCGGATGAAGTGCAGCTGATCAACATCTTTGATAGTGAGGGTGCCGAGGGAAGAGTGACGAGGACGCCTCATGCTAGTTTGGAGATGGATTGCTCGGAAGAGGAGGAGGAGCCGCCGAGGGAGAGTAGTGAGGTCAGAGCGGCGGTCTGCTTCTGAGATGACTATTGTGCAGGAGCAAAGTCGTTACTCGGGTGCAATGGTGGTCAAAAGTAGTAGTCAAGCTTGCAAAGGGCGGATCTGAGTACGCACACGAAAATTCCCCCAGTGGTGAATTCGAGTTCGTATCCTTCCTCCTGCTGTGCCGACAGTCATATCAACCGAAGACTGGATTCAGCCTGACGATCGGATCATTCTAGCCCCTTACACTTACGCCCAACAGTGCCACCCGAAACCGAAAGACATGATCTGGAGTGTCTGGAGTGTCTGGAGTGTCTTGCTTCCTATCCAGCGAACAGCATACACTGGGCTTGACATTGGCTAGCTAGCATGATCTACAGCAAGAACGATGCATCATCCAGTATATCCCAGCGCATTCAGCTCATTTCTCACCGAGTCTTCACTGTGAATCTTCTTCATCTGGGTATCCTCCAGCTTCTCACCTCCAGCCAATCGCATCTTCAGATCCTCAATTGCTCGAACCTTTTTCAGTAGACCTCGAACCTTTTTTTCTTGCAAGTGGCCACCACTGCCCGGACTGGTTGGGCTTGTGATCTGCAGCTCGGGAGTTTCAGCACCAGATGTTGCCCGAGGCGGCGTAGTACTGAGCGTGGTGGGAGTCCCACGCTGCTGAATGGTAATAGGCCCCTTGGGCATGCCGTTTTGTTGGGTAGTCGATCGGTTTGAGATTACTGAAGTCGAGGTGTTACCGCGCTGTCTTCGATTTCCACTTCTGCTTCGCTCTGCCTTCGGGCCTTGTGTGGGCGTTGCACTTGCTTCGAGTCCGGGCGGTACTGCAGGAGCCGGCACGTATCCTTTGCTTCGGCTTCTTTCGCGTCCCGTTGTGTGCGCTCCCCTATCAGGACTATGGCTAGTATTCTTCCTTGTAGCTTCAGCTGTGTCAGCGGCGCACTCTCCCCATTTGCTGCTGCCGCCGCTGCTGCCGCCGCCGCTTTCTTAGCTTCTCTTTTCTTTGCATTCTTCTTTGCTGCCTTCGACAACGGTTCACTGTCAATCCCCTCACCAGTTCCAGTCAAGCTGACGCCGCCCCCAGGCGCAGCTCCAGGTGGGAGCGGTGATTTGTCTTCTGCTGCTTCAGCACCTGGCACCACACGTGACTTGGACTTTCCAAACCCATTGACGTAGTTGGCAAAAGATGAAATCCCATCTCTAACATACGCAGCACCACCTTCATCCTCTCTCTTGAATGCCAAGGGTGTGACTTGGCCTCTCGCACCTGGTGGTCGGTAAGCTCCAGCTGGCTTCGAAGGAGTCTTCACCGACTCGAGATATTTCAAGGCAGAAGCGTGTGGTGCTGGCACAGAAGAGAATGGATTTTCCTCCAGTGGTGCTGCCGAGCCCTGTTCTGGTCGCCAACACACATGATAGAGCTCGTTGAGATCTTCGTTGTACATTAGCCCTCCGCTTGCACGCCAGATTCTGATGCCGTTGTCTACTCGGAGTCGAGGTGAGGTCGTCGCTGTCAATATATGTTTCCCGTCTGGTGACCACTCGCAAACCGACGCATTGCTCGCTTCGATGGTACATAGTTTGGAATAGTCTTTTTCGAGATCATAGATGTCCATCTGGCCAGCAAGGTTTCCGAAACCAGCCACCAGCACAAACCTGCCATGTGGCGAAAAGCAGACCGTGTTACGAGGAGCAAGTGGAAACGTATGGGTGGGCTGAGCTTTGGCGTTGAATATTACCGTCTTGGCCGGCATGTAACCGTATACAACGGCAAAGCTGTTCGATTTTGGCGACCACGAAACATCATGGATTGGGCCTTCTTTGTCTGGAAGAAACATGAGCACAATGTATGGGTCGGGAAAGTCTGAGCATACCGAGGTCTATTCTTGAATCAAAGCCCCCATTGGCGCTGAGGAGGTACATAGTCGTCTCGCCATAGTAACTCTTGCCGGTCTTGTCGACCTCGGTTTGTGCCAACACAATAAGGCTAGTTCCATTGTCGTTCCACTTGAGCTGCACCTTGTCGCCTTTGAAGAAATTCTTTTGAGAAGCCGGAGTATCAAATTGAGGAACATTATAGACACGAACTGACGCTGGTAATCCCTGAACAAAAGTCAGCTCTGTCGACCTTGAATGTCATCAATGGCAAACCTTTCTTTCTGGCACGAAGACCGCGATGGAATGGTTCTCGCCAGGTGATACAGCAAAATCTGACACACCTTCCACGCGTAACTTATTCCAGACCTTGGTCAAATCGTGGCTTTCATAAATCTGGACTTCATTTGTGACAACTCGTGCACAAAACTTTTCGTCGAATGTGTATCGCAGGTTCCAACCGGTTTGATTCTTTTGCACGAACTTGCCAACCGTTTGCTTTCCCATGTACTTACCGCCGGCGGGGCTCTCATCAATAACACGCCAGACCTTCAGGTTCTTCGCTGCGTCGCCGGCTTCATCCTTTGACGGCCGTTGCCAGGTGATAACATAGGTTTCTAAAGGCGAGAAGCCAAGCTCGTAAACATTTTCCGCAGGCAAATGGGAGATAACGTTGCCGCTGGAGGCATCAACTATCTTGACCCTGGCAGCAATCAGCAACCGGATGAGTCCATATCAGGGCAGCTTACTCTTCTGTTGTCGCCCACGCAAAGTAGCGACCACATGAGGAGTACATGCAGCAGCGTATATTTCCCTCCGGCCTGTCAGATAATCAGAAACCTCTGTTATGGCACCCAGGGCGCACGGAGTCCGAAGGTCAAGACGACGCTCCACAAGCGGCATGGACATACCTTGTAAAGCCCTCAAGCGGTTCATATGAAGGCGGACCATTGACAATGCCGATGCCCTTGAGTGTGCGATCTAACAAATTTTAGGTTTGTGTACTCACAATATTGCAGATTTAAACGATCGCAGGGATGCACATACAAGCGAACTGTGTGGTGGCCGCCATAGCGAGACTTCTTGTGATTCCTTTATATCTTCTGATAGAGGGCTTAAGAAGATATGCTGATCACACACGCGCTCTTAATGGCTGGGAAGGAGGCTTTGGCAGAAGTAGTCGAGTGTTCTAGGCTGCTTAAGATGTGATGGTGAACGACAGCCGGTCACAGGCACAAATTCACCTGTACTTGACAAGTCAATGTCAGCAAATTGCAGGCGATAGATGAAGCTGCTGGCGTAAGCTGGAGGTGAAGACACGGTGACTGTAGTGGGGAGTGAGAAGACGAGTGAAAGGTAGGCTGCGTGGTAGCCTCAATCGAAAATGCATCCAGTGGGCGGAAATAGCAAATCAACAACTAAGTCACTAGTAACCGATGTCCAAATTACTAGTCTGGCGGGAAGCATCGTGCTATCTTACGCTAAACCGCTAAACCGTGAGCTAATGCATCAGGGCTAAAGTTAGGCGTCGATCTCTGCAACTATGGAATGACAGTGGCCAGCAATTGATTCGGGGATGGTCCAACTGAATGGCCTACTACGTATAGTAATAGTGGCTACGCGCTGATACAGACTCATACAATAAGACGCCGGCCACTGCGCCTGGAACTTTTTGCTGGAAGGACCCATGACTTTCAACCCCTCCCCTTGTTGTGTTTTGATTTCCCATTCGTAGTAAAGCACCAGTCGAGTGATAACTTAGCATCCATTAACCCAGACCCGTCCCCGGGAAGGGAATTCATGTTCTATTTTCTTTCAAACGGAAACTTCCCTAGCTTTTCTCCCCTTTCGTCAGGAGTGCTCATTGCTGGTCTGCCAGCCTCGTTGTCAGGTAGCCGGTCCCTCATGATGCTCTCTGCCATGTCGGCTCCTTGACCACTAAAGCCTCTTGAATGTTGCGGCTGGCTGACTGGCGTTGGCGGCTGCATAGTCGTATCAGTCACATCTGCATCATAAGACATGCCATCCATCATCCTCGGGTCTGTGCTACTTGCCACGGTTGTTGTTGTGGCACTTGTAGGCACAACACCGCTCATGGGTGTTCCAACCTGCGGCATGTGTGCTGATGGTGTAGAAGCGAGCTTGCTGGTGGAAGGGCTGCCAGCAGGGTGGTAGCGTGCCGCTGCAGCTCTTGACGTGGTTGTAGATATGGGAACTGAAACAGTGCTGCCTGCACCTTCGCCAAACCCCACCAAGCTTGCATTCTCGTCACTGAAGCCACCAGTGCTGGACACACCGTCATCTTGGTCCTCGCTCATTTTGTCAGCGTCATAATCGATGCTGCCGCTGGCCCACGTGGTTCTGCCACCAACACTGCCAGTCGCGCTTGCGCTCCCAACCGTACTTCGCTCCTTGACTTGTGGAGGCACGTTATCGAAATAGCCCGGGGGAGGGTTTGATCCAGAGCCTGGATTGAGATGGCTGGATTGAGAGGGCCGGACTGTCGCAACACGCTCCAGGCCAGCAAGTCGTGAAATGCGATCGGCTCGTTCCGCATCCAGGGTATTATTAGAGGAGGTCGAATCTCTGACGGAGTGGTGATGGTGACCATGAGGTAGAGTATGGCCTTGGTGACCATCTTTAATGGCTGTTGTAGAGAGCGCGGACAGGGAGGTTGTGCCTGAATTGGGGGTGCCCCTGCAACCAGTAACGTCAGCTATCCTGCAATCTTCATGTATCCACTGTAGAAGAATGCAAACCCACGGGCCCATATCTGAAGGTGTGGCAGGTTCAGTGGGGTGAGGTGGTAGATTGAACAAAGTAGGAGTCGTCATCTTTGAGATCAGGATCTGCTTTTTCGCAGATAGGCGTAGTGGAGAGTAGTTCAAGCTATGCCTGGCGCCAGGTATGTTGCTGGGCGACTGCCAAAATGCACTAGGAAGGGGTGTTGTCGAGGATTTATCCTTTCATGGATATTGTCAAGGGATGGGTGTGGTTTTGAAGGTCGTTGTGGGTGTGGGTGTAGATGTGGGTATGAATGTGAAGGTGAAGGGGAATGCGGTTAAGCCGTAGCTACGGGTACAGGATGCAGCCTTACTCATACTAGGGGATACAAGTACTCCCTGTTACAGGCCATATTTAAGTTCCTGTATGCAGTAAACCGGGCTAACGTACCTGACCCAGAAGCGCAACGGGGACCTGTTGCACTTCTGGGTCAGGTACGTTAACAGCCGCAGGCTAACAGCGGCAAAGCGAAACTTGGCGTGTCTTGACCTTATCACACAGACTCTGAGTGGGCTAATACTGACGAGACTACTTGGATGATCCTCGAACAATATTAAGCATTGTGGCATTGTGGCAGGTGCATGGACGTTGGAATTGATGGGTTTGAATTCTGAGTACCACCTACCAAATAATATGAGTGACATTATTCCGTACTGTCTGTTCTGTATTTCTGTTTAGTTCTCAGCGTATCAACCTCCTTCTGCAAGGCAGCCAGATCTGCAAGAATATCCTTAGAGGCAGATTGACCGGACACACTCCGGTAGCTGTCTGTGCTCGGTCGCCTAACATTATTGCCGTTATCCAAGTCGGAGCTCGAGATCGCGGTTGGACCTTCAAGACTGCCACGACTTGATCCTCGCACTCTGCGCGGGGGCGGAAGGGGAGGAGCCATGGTTGGTGAAGCCGTGGAAACGCGTGACAGCCGCTTCGCAGCCGAAGGATTTCTAGAGGGTGGTGGTTGAAGTTTAGGTTGCAAAAGGCTGTTGACGGATGATGCTGGAGATAACTGAGGTTGTGTAGAGGTTATGTAAGAATCAATTCCTTCTTGTACAATTGCTTCCGATGCTTGAGACTGAGTGGCGCTAGCGCGCTTTTGCCGTCTTGTTGGGGGTGGTGGAGGAGCCTTTGAGTCCGCCGCCCTCGAGTTCTGGCCAATGGGAGAGGCAGAGCCCATCTGCTCGATAAGAGGAGGAGTTTGGGGTTCACTGAAGGATATTGGTACGGGCTGACTGCTCCGTTGACTCTGTCGACGGGTCAATGGTGGTGTAGGAGGCCTTCGTAGCAAAAGACGAGCCTGTGAGTCGTCTGACAGGCTAGCATCGGCTACTAAAGGAAATGAGCTGTCTCTTGGGGGTAGAGGAAGAGGCTTATTCAGGTCCGAGGGTGAAGAGATAGGAGGCTTCTCGGGAACATCAGCAGTTGCTGTAGCTTGCCGGATTGTGGAAGTTGAGAGAGTGGTGGCGCTGTGGTTAAGAGGTTTCCCATGCCGTGGTTTTGGAATTGGTGGCTTCTTGTTCGTTGCACTATCAACAACTATTGCACCCCGGTCGCCGGAAATCTCTATTCTCTGTAACTCTAGCGATGTTCGAGGTGTATCTGCAACTGTTGGTGCTATCGGCTCAGATATAGAGTGTTGAGATATAGAAGCTGTGTCCGTGTTGCTGCTACTACTATCACTCGTCAAGACCAGCTGCGACGGCGCTTGGGTCAACGCTGGTATTGCTCGAGGAGTAGGTGGCTCAGATACCCCAGTCAGTAAAAGTCTCTTGAAGGCGTCAACATCCATAGCCGGTCGAGACGTGTTGCTGCTGAGCTCATTTTGTTCACCATGTCTGGAGTCTGGTAACGCAGCCGACTTATGAGGCAAGCTGGCAAATTTTGCCAAAGTTGCCTTGACTCTATCTGACGTTTCCTCTCCACTACCCTGGTCGGACTTCGACCCAAGTGCTGAGTTCTTCCGCGTGTTTTCGAGCACTTCTATGTCCACATCCTCTGGCTCGCCATCCGATAAGGAAGACTGAAATGGGTTCGAGGCCAGCGCTTGTGCATATGGGACGCTTCCTGGTATTGTCAACGATGCTGATCCCGGTAAACCACTATGTCGTATCTCTTCAGGCGAAGAAGCATAAGAAGCCGGGGTCTCAGGCGATATGGGCACTGGCGGTGAAGCAATGCGTACACGCTTTGTTGTAGGAGTGACACGGTGCAATGCAGGTACTGCAACTTGTTAGGTTGGAATGCTGTAGGTTGTGCAACACCATACCTTCTACCTTCAACAAGGGTTGGCCATTGCTCGCGTTTGTTCGATCATCAAGAAGACTAGGATTTGCTGTCTCTCTCACCGTAGGTCTATTGTCACGGCGGAAAGGATTTGACCCAGACATCATGTAATAGATGCCATAGTTTGTGCATGGAAGCGGGGATTATGGTTTGAAATACACAGGGAGACTCTCCGCAGATAGGATGGCATGGCAAGTCCAGGTTTAAGTATGCCCGTCTTCACATTGAAGGGCTGCGTTGCCTACGGAGCATGCCAAGTGTTGGAGATCGGTTTCTTACTTTGATACTACAGTGTTGTGGTGTTGATGTACTTACCGAGACATTCGTTAACAAATCCATCAATGTTACATCCTCTTGGTCTCAATGAGTATGTTTGTCATTGTGTGATTATTCTTTAAGACTGGTCTGTATACCTAGCCACAGGTGGTATGTCGCTCAATGTGCAAAGCAATTCGGCAGCCCTCATTTTCTATGATATCCAGCCGTTCCGTCCTCAATCGCAGCTGTAACAAAAACGATCCATCCTCCAAGTAGAGTAAAGAATATACAAAGGCTGATGACAGGATGACTTATGATCGTAAAGCAAAACGCGCTGGGTCCATATTCTGGAGTTGCTGTGCCGGTTTTTGTGACTGGTCATCCAGAAGAGAACACAGTTCCGTGTGGAACCCGAACTCCAACAAAACTCCGGTGCAAATGCGACTGCTCAGTGAGATCAATGCATAGTGTGAGAGTAGGCACACAGGTGAGTATGGGTAAGTTCGCTGGTTGTTGACCTCATCTGCCACCTTTGGTTTCGGACCATCCATCCTTGGTCCATTTAGTTGACTTTGCACCTTTGACAGGGTGAAGAAGCATAGGTCGCACCACCGCTCTCCCGTAAGCCTCTTCCCACTCAGAACCGCCTTTATCAAGGGCTGTGATGCCTAGAAACTGCTGGTACACCGGCTTAGCTTGAGCTGAATTGAAGTACCAGGTCATGTTAGTCCAGGCGTATTCATTCCATTTGCTGAAGGTGCTTTCTTTGGTCCCTCCCGCCTGACCGAATGGTCCTGGATTAAAGATCTGCTGTAGAGCCGCTGGTGGCCAGTCACGATCGGAAAAGATAGGATGCGGAAAAGTCGTAGACTTGAGGCCATGATGAAGGCACATAGTTTGTGGAAACATCTCTGCATCAATGAGATGGCCGTTTTCGGCGTTCTCGTGATTCATGATGTCAAGGAGCTGTCGGCTCACGCGACCTTGAGCGATCAGTGTCGCTCGTCTTGGAGTCGATGTGCCCTGCGCATAACCCCAAATATAATCTTTGAACCACCATTTCGTATCCGTCACGTTGAAGCTTGGAAGAAATCCAACCCAGTCGGCATCTTCACCAACACCCCATTCAAAGTGGTCTTCAGCAGCATGAGTGGGTGGTTTGGGACCCCTAGGTTTGACACCCTCCACCGAGACTGGTCCCCAAACATGGTGAGGGTCTTCATTGTGGACATGACTACGAAACTGAGTATCAAAATCCCCGTGGACCGAAGGAATATACACCCGCGCTGCACGTTCCCAGATGCCCTTCCGAGGCTGTTTCCGGGCAAACGAGGAGATGGACTCGAAGAAATCCAAGTAGTGGCCGGTGAATCGAACATCAAATTCCCACTGGTAGAAGAAGTCAAATTCTGGATGGTTGCGCGCAAACCATTGGACAATCATCCAGGGCGACCGGCCGACAAAGGCATGTTCTGCTAGATTCGAGTACAAACCTCGGATTTGGGCATGATTCCAAACTTCCGTAATTGTATGAAATTCTGGAGGAATGTTCTGGCGAATGGTGTTCATCGGCTCGTCCTCGCCAACAAACAACGGAACTGCTTCATCCTTGACGTGTAGCAAGATAAAGACCTGATATTTGCCGCCACTTGCCAGGGAAGCCTCTGCGATCATCGCGCGGAGGTTGACGACTGCGTCAGCACTCCAAGTAGCCCCTGTCCATACCCGAATCAGGATGGCAGTTCTCTTGATTTTGTTGACTTTCCCTGGAGTGGGCGCAGCTAGTTCCTCGCTGTTGGTGGGACGATTGTGTTTATGCCTGACGTTGGAATACTGAATCGAGTTTTGCTGACGTTCCTTGACCGGCTTGAAACGGGCGTGATTGGCATCAACGCATACATCTTGCAGTTCACCCCATCTGACCTCGTTCCAGTCCACATCACTTGATTTCCCGAGTTCCGAAACATCCAGAGAGTCGTATTGATCAAAGCCGTATGCTTGAAACCTACCAACCCGATCGAACGAGATAGAGCCATCGAGACCTGACGCTTCATAAGATCCAAGAACAGGCTCAACAGCACCTGGAAATTGTTAGACAACACTTCCTACTCGGTCAAGTCCAGAATATGTTACCTTTGGCTACTCCTTCATAAGCCCAAACGGCATCTTCAACGCTCTCATTTAGAGGCAGGCCACGAGGTCCGACACAAGGTATGATCTCAGAAACAGGTTCCTCGAAGTTCCTATAACCATTGTACCGGGTCATATGTAGTGTATTCTTGTCGCATCTCTCATTATTAAGCTGACAATCTAACTTGAGATCGAATGTCCCGCGGGTCAGGCCATCATGTCTGTAAAAGAGAACGTTAGCGTATGGCTGCATTGCTCTGAATGTTCACCATGGCTAACCTGGAAAAGTCCTTCCATAGCCAGTTGTCGCGCTGAGCTGCTTCCATAATCTCAGCCTCAGTTGCTGTTTGGTCCACCCCCCCAGAGTGTTTGTCATAGTAAATACGGAGTAGGACGAGGAAGAAGAACAGTGACAAGGCAACCTTGGCCACAAACCATAAACGAGGAATACAGATCTGCCACCTGGACGGACGCTTCCAGAAATCTGTCTTGGGAGGTGTCCATAGGGGTGGTGGTGTCTCGGGGTCATTCTGCTCACACAGAAGTCCCATCTCAGAGCGGCCACCTAGGGTCAATCGCCTGGTCATTGAAGTGATGTAGTCAGGGTGACATAGACACTGGGAGGGTAAACGAGAGACTTTGTATGGCTGCAATTAATGACCGACAGGTGGGGAGAATGAAGTACAAAACGAGTGACAAGCCGTATGCGGCGAAGAGTGTGTTGACAGCAGTGACAACGGAGCTGAGGAAATAGCAGTATCACAACTAGAAGGAGCGGTTGCACGTGAGGATAAGAAGAGCGTGGGTAAAGAGCGAGTGAAATCGATGATTGTTTGATCACCAAGTGTGTATTTTCCTAGGGGAAGCACATACTCAATGACGATAACAAGCCTTTGAGCTAGTAACGTAGTAAAGAAGAGAACACACGCCAGTGCTGCCATGGTCCCCCGGTCCAATTAGCAGCATCACTACGGGGTACTTAGGAGTGGTTAAGAAAGCCTCTGTCCGCATCCTTGTCTGTCCATTGTGGGCCAGAGATAGAGCACCGCTGCGTGAGTGAGTCGTAAGCCACCACCCTAGTAAAGCTCCATTGAGACTAGTCACAGTGGCTGACAGATAACATGGAATTCACCAGAAGTCCGCCCCAAATACTTACGGGATGCTTTAAAGTATATGATGCAGCAGAAGTAATGTGCAGTCATATCCTCAACTGAACCAGTACTTTGACAAAGTCCATTTGATGCTTGCGTACACCACAACAGATTGGGTGAGGAGAGTTTCAACAGCGTGCAGGACCTAACATTCAGTCCTTGTGCTACGATCACTGACAAATCTATATCATGCGCTGGTATGGGTGCTACTCGTGCATATGCAGAGGCTGCATTCTGAAAGGTGACGCCAGAGAGGATGATTATTCTTGGAAGAGCGCCCAAGCACCAAGACCATGACTTGCTCGAGATTTTGTCAGCATTCCGTGGTTAAGGTAAGTTTGCTTTCGCTCTAGAGTACTCCTGCTTGTATGAGCTACCAAAAAATGTACTATAGTAGTGCATCATCATCGCTGTCGCTATAACAGTGTCGCTGACGCTATCGCTGTAATAGTACGAGTAGTAGTAGGTATCTGATCATGATGATACTCTGTAGTGCTTGATGCAGTCAAGAGAGAACTGGAAGCTGACATCCCTGTAGTGGGGCGGACGGGGCTTGAGCGGTTCCTGCAGGCTAGAGGATCTTCCCGCAACTGCACAAACTTTCAACCATGCGGTTGTGGCAGAATGGGACATGTTCCATTGGGGCCTGCCCGCTCTTCTTCAGCTTCCGTCACTTTGTCCTCCTTAAAATTGTAGAACAGCCTGGTTGGATTGGCGGGTGATGCCCAAGTGAAGAAAAAAAAAAGTGCAAAACTGGGTATGGGATCGTACGTTATCTGCAGAAAATGCTGTATAGCGGCAGAAGAGAATCTAGAGAGTACAGACAGGTCCAGAGACAGATATCTAGCTCAATTCTTTCAATACTATCCAGACTTGTATCCAGACATGCTTCACTCAACACCGATCTATCCTCCACAGATCAAGTCTCATTGTAGACAAGCCATCCACTTTCTTCGCCATACCATGCCCGTGCTAATTGAGCTCCACTCTCGGTGGGCTGACTGAAGGCTAGCTCGTCTTTCTCTATTTCCAGCCCATATATGAAATGGCTCATCACACACTCCAACAGATTGTTGGCGATGCCTTTTCGTCTAAAAGACTTTGATGTCCATATCCTTGATACGCCTACCACTGCTTGCACCGTCTTTTTTTCAATCGATATGGATGAACTTCTGACTTCTTTGGGTGTTTGTCCTGTGTCCTTCTCCTTCTTTTCTCTCTTCACGCGGTGTGCTTTGGTTATTCGTTCGGCCAGACAGAGCCCAACGCATCTGCCATCCTTGACATGGAGGAAGACCTTGTAACGATCACTCTTGTGGTCATTGCGCTTCTCAGAATCCGACTGCTTGATCTCAGATCCAGACTCTTTATCATTCAGTATTCTTTGGCTCCACAACACCGCGTCGTCAATATCAACCGCCGAAAGTTCCTTGTTGACTGTACCCAGCACTTTCTGAACTACCTTGCGGGCAGGTGGCGATATCTTCCGATCTACCACTACCACAGAGCCTTCAATGTGAGACACTTCATAAACCCATTTCATAGCCGATTTCATGAAAGTCTTGCCAAGTTCCACGCCCTCACTGTTCATATTGTGGAACATTCGATGTAAAGTCACGTCCTCTTCGTTTGCCAACACGTACTCCATGCCACATTCAGGACACGTCTTACGTGACGGGCCTCCCAGATCGAGCTGCATCTGATGCAGTGTTTGTTGCTTCTTGGGTGGGATGGAACTGCGATTACTCGAATTGATAACTTCGCCCAGCGGTTCTGACTTCTCGCGCATCGCATCATGCTTGCGCTTCAAGAACGAGAAGGTCGGTTTGCGCGCCTTGACGGCTGGTGGCGAGAGGCGAGGAGGCGGTGACGAGGGTGGCGTGACGGTAGCTTCGTCATCATACGATTCATGGGAGAAGACAGTCGAGTTTTTGCGTGATGCACTGGAAGAAACAGCGACTGAAGTTGCACGGATTGCACGCTCCAGGGTATCGTCATTCTCGTTGGTTATTTTGTTGGCTTCAACGCGCTGTCGTTTGGTAAGCCGAAAGTCATCACCGTCCCAAGTCCGTCGGACATTTCTTGAATAAGTTCGCATCTGCAATCCCCTGGGTCAAGCTGTCAGCATTATCTCGGTTCGACAGGATTAATCGCAAAAGGATGCATACCCTTTGAAGCTGTTGGTCACTGTGTAAGGAGCTTGTGGCATTCTTGCAAAGGTAGAATGGGCCCTTAGAAGTGGACAGCAATAGGTAATGTCTTGGACGCGGAACTGCAGTGGAGTGCCTAAAGAGCTTGGGCGCAGGTGTTTTGTTTGGTACGCGTCCTTCTAGCCTGGAGCTGTTTCGGTTCCGGCTAATTAGCGGCCGAGCCTGGTTGGAGTTGGGGTTGGGGGCAGCGCTGTCAAAGGCCTAATGCCTGGGGGTGGACCACCGGATTGGGCTGCACCGTTCACCAACCCAGCAATGGATTGCATTACCCCGAGAGGTTGTAGGTTGATTGATATCTTCCAGGTGAATGTTCGATGAAAAGAATGAAAGAAGAGGAAGGTCAAGTTGGAGTTGGCAGAAATCATGAGCTCCGCCGTTGGATTAAAGCTCCCCCGGAATCCGTAAGGCCAATCCTTCCCTGGCTGGGATCTCCTGTCGATCCAGAGAAGACGGTTGGCCTGTGTCATCCCATCCACCCATTCATTGGTGTCTGATTTGCGATAGTGAAGCTCCCTGATTCCACGACAGCTTCGATTGGGTGTGGGGCCAGAGCTCAATCACGTGTGATGATTTCAGACCACACGTTGACAGCCTATGGACACGTTGTACAAAAGCAACAAGTGATGCAAGGGAGAGACGGATGATATAGTTGTGGCAAATTGTCCTACAGAAATCAGGCTGCCTGAACCAACAATTCCCTCGTCGCACTCTAACCTCTCCAACCCACCAATCGAATCTGAAGCCTTGCGAAGGCTGACACAGCTCTACACGAGTAATAGCTTTCGACAAAGGGAACCTTGCTTGGGCGCCTTGTTTCATGCTCCTGGGCGCTTCGCCCAGCATCCTCGTAAAGTCTCGGCAGTGACACGATGAAAGGTTGTGCTATCATGTGTTGGTGGGGGCCAAGTATCTGGCAGTCTGAATAACTACACAACCTAGCGGACTGACGTTTGAGGAAGAGTCTGCATCATGTTGTTAGGGCATCGTCGTTGCACAAGCACTCCCTCGTTGGCAAGCTTACAGCCAGAACAGCCACCATGAGTGTATTCACTGTATGTTGACCATCAAGGATCCTGTTCAGCCTCCTTCATGAGGAAAAGAGACCAGCTGGGAATTGACTGGCAAGGAATTTCTCTTAGTTCTTCGGTTCTCTCAAATGGTAAAAACGAATCGAGGAGACTCGTCTCCCATCTCTGCTGCCTCTTGCTCTGTTTTGCCTTCGATCTTCTTGTCTTCAAGTCCGATACTTCTTCTTGAATTTCTCCTTGCAAAATAGAACCACATGTAACCGTACAGGATGGACGCGAAGGCTACCATACCAAGAGTCACAGCGTGACCCTTGATATATCTTGGCCCATCTCTCGTTTCGTACAGCTAAGGAAGACTCGTCAAACCAGGTTAAACACAGCAAAGACCGAATAAAGGGACTCACAAACGGTGCCATGATGCCGCTGAGATTGCCAATGGTCAATTGCATGCCAACAGCAGTGGTTCGTTTACCATAGCGTGGTTGGTCTGCAGAACATGGGTCAGCGCCTCTTCCCTATCGGCGGTTGGTCTCGCTCTCAGCTCACTTGAAGGAAGCCAACTCAGCGGCAACCCAACCACAACATACAGCCCTATCGCCACCAAAAAGCAGCCTGCATAGTGCCCAGCGCTGGTGGTGTCCGAAATTAGCACTCCATAGCCTATTGCGGTCACAGCGCCGAAGATCACCGTATAGATCCCCCTCTTCTGCTGCCGGTCCGACAATCTCGCCACCAGCAAATATATGATCGCGCCTAGTGCATAGCAGGGCACGGTCAGGGCTTGTGTCTGCGCCGCATTCCAGTTCCCGATTCCCTGGATGATCGTCGGTAAGAAGGTGCTATACCCATAAAGTACCGTATCCACACCAAATTGGCCCAGACAAAACATCCAGATCTTCCAATCCTTGAGGCCCTTGACCACGTCTTCTTTGTGCATCCGGTCTCCGGCTTTAGTGTACCATGTCTGCCTCTGCTTCCTCCGAAGCATCAAGGCCTTTTCCTCTGGTCTCAGATAGAACGCCGTTTCTGGATCGTCTGCCAGAAGCCACCAACAACTTATCCCAAGTACAAAGGTTGGCAATCCTTCGAGTATAAAGATCCACCGCCATCCACTTTGTCCGGCGACCCCGTCCATGTTTCCAATTGCATACGCCAGCAAACCTCCAAGCCCTCCCGCAAGAGCGGCAGAAACGAAGAGATACCCAATTCTGAGCGCCAATTCCGTCTTGGTGTAAAATAGCGTCAGGTATACTGCCATCCCAGGGAAAAGCCCGCCCTCAAGGGCCCCAAGCATTAACCTAGTCGCAATCAGACCGCCGTACGATTGCACGATACCCTGCAACGTTGCGACTATGCCCCAGCCCGTCGTGATGAATGCGATCCAGCGACTAGGACGGAATTTTTTTAGAACAAGATTCGAGGGCAGCTCCGAGAGGATGTACGTCACAAAAAGGATAGAGACAGCGACTTGATATCGAGAACCAGTTAGGGAAAGGTCTTCTGTCATGCCGTAGAGACGTGCGTTACCGATGTTTACACGGTCAAGAAAGGACTATGTCGGAACACGTTAGTGGACATACGAATGCGCAGGGCAGCTTCCACACCAGAAGGTACAGCAACATCACCATTGGCACGATGTATAGATCCAATTTCCGAATCAGTTTCTTTTCGGCAACTGCATCTATCTCCAGGGTTTCGGGGTCGCGTTTGTCTGGTATGAGTGAGGAGATTCGGCCGTCAAGCTCAGACCCTTTCTCTGTTATACCTGCATTGGGCTCCATGATGTTCGCCAGCCTGTGCAGCTGCTACTCTTGGACTACCAACCCTCTCTCACCTGGGGTGGATAAGGAGAAGTTGTTCTGCACGAGTTGATCTAGCCTTCCGAGCTCGACTTATATAGCGATCTCAAGGCTGAAGGACGCTTAAAAAGCAATAGAGGTTGTGTCTTCCAATGCTTCTTAATGCGAAGTTGCACTCAACCAGTCTTCCTTCGCTTATGCATGTATGGTACTGTGAATCTGGCGAGGCAATCTTCGATCACAGTAGAGGATGAGAAAATATGATCGGATGTCTCGCATATTCCTCGTGCAAGGCTTTCTATCCTGACCTCAAGGTTGACTATACCGAACTGGTGCGATAATCAGAGTAGATGCGCCAAAAGCCGACAGCGCAGATGAAAATTGTCAAAGCAGAAAACTAAGTGAGGCATGCTGGAGGGAATGTTCACCCGGAGTCCAGCTGGAACGTCATTCACTCACAGACATCATCGCACATGAAGAGAATAGAAAAAAGAGTGTGTTGGCCAATATCCCCCACTACCACCACACACCACACCACCCCCCCAAAATGCATCAATACTACCTAGCTACAGCTTGATATGTAATCGCCAAGGGAAAATCAACCTTACCCGTTCACCAGACTCTGCATGCTGGATGACGACATCCCCCTCTCCCGCATCATGTAGGGTCATGTAGGGTCGTGCATGGGCTACTACAATGTCATGCAAAATATGGTTGTAGCTGCATGCAAGCTCACAACCCACAACTCGAAGCTTTTGCTAACGTAGGGAAAAGCTTTTCGGAAAGCAGTAGAAGGGGATCCGGCCCAGTCCAGGAGTATCCAAGTTCCTCAGCCCACTACGTATGAATTCAGGTATTGGGGTGATGGGTGTTACCGTAAGTACTTACCTGGTGCCGCGGCCGGAAACAGCGTTCCTTCCTGTATAGGCATAATTTCTTGGCACCCTTTTTTACAAACAGCCAGCAAAGCCTTTTAATTCCTAGATTGTCACGTGTGGAGACGATAGCCTAAAATACGTCAGAGATAGAGAAAAGTCTATCCTGAAGATATGGTTCATACTGTGCCATCTGCCTATTAGGTGATAGGGTATGCAGTTCCATGTGCGGCCGGGAGTAAGGGATTGACTAACGTACATTATCAATTGCAATGGAGCCCGAAACGCAATATTATCAATCTATCAACCAGAATCAAGGACCTCGAGATTGCCTGCATCTAAGACTAAGAAATGATTAGGTTTGATATAATGTATCTTAGTTAACATGACTGTAGAGATGTACTCTACATAGTCTGTTGGGGTTCAAAGTCATGTACAGACGGCACTTGTCAGGAAGATGAAGCGTACGACCCCCCTGTGGAATCCCCTGGCAAGGTTCATAACCATCTCATGTATCTGTACCGCTCGGCATCCCTAACAGCACTGGCTTAGTCACCACAGAGTCTGACGGACTAAGGCAAGATGTAAGAACAGAGGTTATAAATCATTATCTAATTTATTTAGAGATTCAACTTAATTCTGGGGAAGGAGTTTTGTTTCAGACTTTATTACATGTAAGGATAATCTATGTCCCGTTATTATAGCTGTAAAATAATACTCTATGTAAGAATTAAAGAGTTTTTAACAACCATTTTAGCCTATGTTAAATATATAGCGGCTGAATCCTCTGATCATCTTCCTATAATACCCAGATAGTCGGACATAAGATTTTTTTTCCCCAGTTCCAGTTACGGCCTCCATCCTGAGCCGCGCTGCTTTAACCTGAGCCGAGACTGAGCCGAGACTGAGTGCGCCTGAGCAGCCCTGAGCAGCCTTGAGCAGAGGCTGAGCAGGTGACTGAGGAGCTGGCAAGGCCCGATTCTGGTCCAACGGGGCCTGCTTTTGGGCTCTCAGACTCGGCTGCAACTGCTCACTTTATTCTCTTAGCGTTTCAGTTAAGCCTGCTGCCTGGAGCTCAGCCGCTTCCTTCGAGATCCTCCTGCTCATGGCTGATTTACGAAAGTAGGTTAGGGCGAAATTAAAGACTTCTCTGCATTGATACCGCAGCCTGAGGCCAAATGATTTATCCCCTTTGTGCTGCTCAGTAGTATCCACTCTGTACAGAAATGTTGGTACCTTTGTGCCCTCAGTAGTATCCATTCTCTAAGGAACTGTTAGTACCTTTGTGCCGCTCAGTAGTGTACACACCCTAAGGAATCTATTTACCAGAGACCAGTAGGCACTAGTAGTCACCGCATTTGTATAAGCTTGCAGGATGAATTAGATGTCTTGCAGTCCTTAAAGCTATTACAAAGTCCTCTGTTATTATTAAGTCCTCTTTTACTTACTCTTATCCTTACTTATTCTTCTCTCTACTTATTAAAGTTGGTGTAAGCATATAATTTAAGAGCTTATATAGTATGTAGGCTAAGAAATAATATACTTAATATAAAAATAATAATAGTATTATATAATAATATTATAATTATCTTTAGCAACTTTAGCTAAACCTTTATAAATTATATATAAATAACATTAAGAAATATTATTATTTAAAGAGAATAATAAGCTTATATTAATATTATTTATATCTAATAATAGAGCTAGATAAGAATATAGATATAGAAATCCCTTATGCTCTATAAAGTCTTCTTATAATACTCTTAAACTATTATTTATCTTTGCTAATATTATAATTAAGATTTAGCTAAACGTAAGATACTAAATTATTATAAGCTAGATATAGAGCACAACTATATTAGGTAGTGCTATATATTAAGACTAAGGCTTATAAAGACACAAAAAATTACAAGTTTAAAGTATAAGATTATCTACTTACAATTAATGTATTCTATTATGTTTTGACACATTTTAAGTTCCTTATAATATTCCTATATATTTTAGATAGGCCAGATTAATCTCCTTATACTCTTATTTTATCCTTATTATTAATATCACCTTTTTCTTCTCTCTTTACCTTATAAATAGTCTTTCTTAACTCTGCTTAGAGAATCATGTTACTTAAATTATATTACTTCTTAGTTTGCTTATTATTTTATAAAGTAATACTAACTAGAAAGAGCTATCTTAGATCTCTGCTATTAAGGGTAATAATAATATAAGCCTATAAAAGCTATTTAGTTATACATTTATCTTATTAATTATAGTAAATAAATTTCTATAATTAGATAGAATTACTAATTCTTAATATATTCTGACTTTGGTTTGACTTATCTTTATCTTATTTAAGGCCTTAGCCTAGATTTAGTTCTAAATAAATACTCTTACCTTATATTCTTAAAAAATAAATCTTTATTAGCTAAAATATTAATTAAAATAACTTTAAAGGCAACCTTATTTATAATATTATTAATAGATCTATATATATTTCTAAGCACATATTCTAGTTGTCACGTGTCACGTTAGAAGCAGGCGACGAGTACGCGAGATCTTCAGCCCATGTTGAGTGCTATCCTAAGACTGCAGAGCCGACGAGGATAGCACTAGGGTCGCTCCTATATAGCGAGCATGCCCCTTACTAACGCGTAGTGCTAATCAATACCCGGCGGCCCTAGCGCTAGCGGCCGACAAGCATGGCAGCTATGACAACCTAAATATTAACGATGAGAAAACAACAGCAGAACAGCAGCAGAGCAACAGCACAACAATAGCATCACGAGACCGACGGCATTACGACGTACGTTGTATTGTTTTCTGAGTTCTTTGTGTGGTTACTTTATTGTCGTCCGGATGCTCTGAGAGTGGCTTGTCTCTCAGAGCGCTGTTAAGCCAGTGCTGGAGTCGCTTGGGTGGACCAGCTTCCTGTAGGTACACGTTGTGGTAAGCTTGTAATGCCAGAGGAGCGTTTCGCAGGTTGCCAGCAGTGTATCATGTGTCGTCGGGGTCCCATCCTTGCTATTGTATTTTGTACTCTAGTCGACCTCTACTAATTCTTGACGACAGAATCTTCTCAACCTCCTACTCGAGATCTCTGTCGACTTCAACTACAGGAGGCGGAGTAGGAACCTGGCCAGGGAGAGGATTGTTATCTGCCTTACGTAGCTGATCTGCGTGTAATAACAGCAAGATACAATAAGAGGACAAGAGCTCTAGCTTGTAGGAGTAGCTTACTATTTCTAAAATGCGGAAGGGGCCTATAACAGGATAGTCTAGCTTATTAAAGGGTCTATTTATTCTTTATAGCTTCTTAATAATAAATATAAAGTCTCCTAGATAGAAATCAGATAAGCGGTGTTTCTTATTAACTTAATAAGCATACTAAGCCTAAGCTAAGGTTATATTTATTTTAGCCTAGCTTACTACCTTATTAATATAATGTAAGTACTTCCTTACCTGCTTTCCCTTGCCTGCTCTTGAGTAGCTCTTTCTTATATATTCTAGCATAAGCTATCACTTATCTATATCTAGTCGAAATCTAAACAGGGTTCTTAGCTGTACTTTAATTATATAAGGTATTAGTCTTGTAGATTTATAAACTAGAGCTGACCCTGTGCTCTAGTACTAGTAAAAGATAAGCCTAGTTATCTTAAAAATAATTTATAAATAGCTAGAGCCTTATATTAATAATCTAATTAATAATTTCTGTTTAGCTATCTATCTAAGGATATATTAATATTAATAGCTTAAGCTTAATATAATAGAGGCAAGATAACTTATTAAGAAAGGCGCTAATAAATTATAATCCCTTATTACTAGTAATAGTCTTTAAGTATTCTTTGAATTACTATATATACCTATAAAAAAGGTTAGCTATAATAGTTATAATAACTATTTTCCTATTACAAAGACAGTGTTACATCTATTACTAATAATACTAGATATATAAAAATCTATTAAAAGGTTATTTCATAGTTAAAGAGGGACAGATAAAGAATACAGAAAGCTAAGTATCTTATTACGTGGCTTATAAGATTAATAGCATTTATAACAGTTAGTAACATAATATATTATATTATTACTTTAATAAGGCTACTAATATAGCCTGGCTACTAAAGCACGCGTTTTTGCCTAACCTAGGTATGCTATAGTCGTTTATAAATAGATTTAGCAAAGCAAGTATATACACAGATTATCCTTGTCTTCTGGTATTATAAATCTATTATTATATAATAGTAAGCCATCTCTTAGTAACTACCTGATCCTATTATAACTAGCTAACATGCCTCTATTAAGGTCAGGCTCTCCTAATTCTCCCTAATAACTTTTGCTATAATGTTAAGGCTCTTAATGTCCTTTATAGTAGCTATTTTTATCTTTGTCAAATCTAATAGCGTCTGAGTTCTCTTTTACGTCTTAGCTTCCTTCTGCATTAAGGTGGCTTCATTTTTGTACTCCTTATTACTGCAGCTCAGCTAGAATAATATTAATACTAAATTAAAGATTAGCTAATATAATTACTTTTAGCTAAGCTACTCTAGCAAAAGAATTAGAGAGGTCAAAGGATAAGATAAGGTTTCGATAATTAGTCTTAATATTAAGGGTAAGGTTATTAATTCTGGCCAGACTAGATGAGTCAAAGACAGCTGTATTAAACTAGGCAGCTGCCTCTGTATTCTCACGTGTTAACGACTAATCACTAGTAGATGTCACTATTATATTAATGTATAGCTTAGCTCTAATAGAGTATCATGTAAGTCAAGGGAGAAATGCGACAGGACCTGAGAGGGTATCATAATTATTAAGATGAGGAAAAGGTTAGTGGCCCCTTTGAATAAGGCAGCTGTCTGACAGCTCTAGAGTATGTTGACCTAATGTTTATACTTTGCCTTGACTATAGAGTTATTATATATATGCGTACAGGGCGCCTTGTTCTTTTACTTGCTAGGTATAAGGATCCTGCTTATTTAAATTTAGAGGTCTGAATTTCCTTGTCTTCTTTAACCTTGTCAGAGGCGTAGAGGGTATTAGAGAGGCTTGCTTTAAACTTGAGTCTGACCTCAAATGTTAATACTGACCCAAAATGAGCTAGCAACAGGTTTAGAGATACAGATCTCTTATAATTAATAGTTTAATAACTGTTTCTAATTAAAGAGCAATCTTAAAATAATGTTATATATCACGTTAAAAGCAGATAATAAATACGTAAGATCTTTAGCTTATGTTAAGTGCTATCTTAAGACTACAGAGCTAATAAGGATAGCACTAGAGTCGCTCCTATATAATAAGTATGCCCCTTATTAATACATAGTACTAATTAATACCTGGCGGCCTTAGTACTAGTAGCTAACAAGTATAATAGCTATAACACTAGTACTATTTTAATATTTATTTAATTTTTAAT
>NW_006916620.1:90159-124758 GCF_000464535.1 Endocarpon pusillum Z07020
ATACGTCTAAAAGTAGTGTTAAATACAAACATTTCTATAGTATTAATAATATGTAAAATGTTAAGCAAAGAAAGATAAAGATTAAAGATAATTCGGCTAAAGAAAAGCAACTTAAGATGTAATCAGCTATAGAAAAATGTAAAGCTCCTAAGATTATTAAGCTCTCTAATAATAATAATAATAATACTATTCTAACTAGCAAGTTAGATTCTAAGCAACCCCTTACAAATTAGCGTCCTGCTATTCTAAAGCTTATATTAATTAGAGATGACACTAATTATAAGTTAAATCGCCTTTTAACATTGTCTCCTGAGATCCCTTTAATTGTATCTATTAGTCAGATAATGCATAAGGCTATACCGCGAGACAAAGCGAACAGAAATCTAGTCTAAGACTTTATAAGTCTTAAGAAAGATACTAGCAAACAAAGATAACAATCTAACAAACTACATTAGAGCATAATAATGTAATAGCCTTAGAAAGAGGGTCGTTCTAAGAATAATATAGAGAAGATTAAGTAAGAATTCAATATATAGTAAAGTCTTGTATTACTAATATAGTTATAAAGAAAATAGACTCCCTCCTGCTTCTATTAAGCATCTAGAGCTAATTGATTCTACTTATAAGGCTTTCCGAATCAACAAGACAAAGAAAAAGGCCCACATAAAGTCCTTATTATATCATAAGATTCTAGGCATTAAAACTCCCCTCTTTTTCTATTAGCTGCTTACTATTCTATAGATATCCTTACTGACACAGCTCAAAAAAGATTATCTTGAACAGCCGCCTAGAATAAGCAAGATTAGTAGCTACTTCTCGTTAAATAATTGTTTCTTTATCTGACTAGCAACTAGACTCTAGTATTAAATATTTTATTTATTATTCAACATTACTAACATAATGTTAGGGCTCGACTCGGCTGAACTAGTCTAGATGGAACTAGGCTGTCAAGACAAGACAAGGTCCAAGTGGGTTTGTTGAGTAGAGCAGGGAATACAAGTGAAGTGTACTATCAAGTCGATAACATGAGTTGACTACGAAGACTATAAAACTATCTGGGAAATGAGCGTGCTTATATAGGTTAAGAGATTCGTGCTCATGGCTGCTCATCCATGAGCGCCTGTAAGCGTTGCTCATCAGTCCCCCCTCATGAACACCTTGCTCAAGGCTGTCTCCTCATAAGCGCCGCTCAAGGTCGTCTCCTTATGAGCGCTGCTCAAGGTCGCCCCCTCATGAGCGTGTCCTTTAGCCAAGCCCCTCAGGCATGGTTAGTTCCAGGGTCTCCTCACACAGGGTCCTTCGGTCTGTGCAGCCTCTAAGGCCTGTCGGTGCCTAGTGTGTTCACGTGCTGTAACACATAATTGATAACAAGATATCGAATTAAATAAAGATGTAGATATCTTAACACAACACTACATAATTCTGTATAATAAGCAGATAAGACAAGAAATATGCCTAACTAACTCTAATAGCCTAGAAGAGTGCCCTATTATTTATCTATATCTAAAGCATAATATTATAAGTTAATTTAATTTTAAGAAAGAAGCTACTCTCTTATCACGCCTGCAGGCCTTATAGAATCAGCTTAACAAAAATAAAAAAAGAATATTAATAATAAGTTTAAAGATAATTCATATATATTTATAGCCTATAGCAAAACTAAAGAGAGTAATCTTATAAAATTCAAGGGCTAAACCTATTCTAATTTACTAATACAAAATAAAATACCTAGAAATAAAGCTAACAAATATGTTATTCTAATAATAACAGATTTCTATTCTTATTAGGTCTTAACAAGATGTAATTTTACTAAAAAGAAAAGTTAAAGAATATATAATAATAATATTACCTAGAGTCTTATTATAAGAGATAAGAGCTATATAAAGATTAGCAAAGATAATCAGTAATTTATAATCCTAAGAAAGCTTAATAAGGGACTTAATAATTATTTCTATTTATAAATATTCTGTATTACTAAAACGCTTCTTTCTGAAATACTAAGAGCTCTTAAACTCTAGATTATAATATATAATATAAAAAGATAATAAAGAGATTTAAATAAAAAATAAATATTATATTTTAAGACATTAATAAAGAATAGTTTTAAGAGATTAAGACATTATTCTAGCAACTTAAGAAGCTTAGCTTTAGCTTTAACAAATATAAGACTAATACAAAAGTGTTAGCTAAAAAGACTAGTCTTTTTCTAAGAGAATTCTTAATTTATTATAATATTACAACTAAGATATTTAGCAAATTTCTAGTAGATTTGCTACTATAGAAATATTATAACATTAATTATAATATTATTTTAAGCTAGATAGATAACTTCTATATTAATAAGAGATCTTTAAGGAAATACTATTATAAGAAATTTCAAAAAAGATAAGATACTTAAAAGATTATAGAAGATCTGCTAAATAAGGAGCCTAAACCTAACCTTAAAGAAATATTAGACTCTTATAAAAATTAACAAATAATTACTAATATACTAACTTTATATAATCTATATAGTTAGATAAAGATTAATCTGACCTAGGCCTAGATCTTAAAGAAAGAATAATATATTAATTCTAAGGCCTTTTTATATTATAAGAATATCTGGCTATTATATTATTTAAGCTTAAAGTTATAAAAGATAATAAAGATTTAGATTATATTATAAAAAAAGAAGTACAGAATTAATTATTAGCAAAAAAAATTAGTTATTATATTAAAGAATCTTAATTAATAGTTTAATAACTGTTTCTAATTAAAGAGCAATCTTAAAAAAAATTATAATTATTACCTTAAATATACTCTTACTAAATAAAGTAGTAATAATCTAGTAATTTATAAATGAGATTAATTATAAAACTAGGGAATTATATCTATTAAAAGAGCGTAAGAATACTATTTAAGGACTAATTAAGATTCTTATAGCTGATTATAATCTTTATTATTCCAGAGTTATAGTTCTTACTAAGCCTGTAATAAAGTACACTAATAAGCAGCAAGCAGCAATACAGGTTAGAAGAATCAGTCAAACTGCCACCAAAACATGGGTATTACGGCTTGTGACCTAAGAATCTTCGCTCGAAATGATGATCCTGAAAGCTCAAGATGCAGCCTCCGATGCAGCCGAGCTTGCGATGTCCTACATCAGCACAACAGAGGACTGAGTGTTAGGGCGAACAGGTGGAAATGAGTTCGATCGAGATGTGCCTTGTAAGATGAGGGAGAGTTGGATGTGAAGTTGAGGTGAAAGGTCACTCGGTCTGTTGGCATCTGTAGTGGTTTCCTGTGCTATTACCCTTGGTCCTGTTTATGCGGAATGTCTTCAGGGCGGTATATTCAGAAAGGTCCATTCAGAAAGGTCCATTCACAAAGGTCTATTCGGCATGGAATCCCTTAGGGTCTTAACGTGACTCCACAGTAGTAATTTGTATATAGGTTTCGGAATGCGTTCGGGCAGGTCCATTCAGAAAGGTCCATTCGGCATAGGTCCATTCGGCGTTTAGGTCTTAGCATGACTGCGTAGTAGTAATTTGTATGTAGGATTCCTAGATTTTCCCAGAGAGATCCGATCCACTGCCATTCATAATTCAAGCTTGTTCCACTTCCTAAACAGGTATTGAGATAGATATCCTTGGTGTTGTACTTTTATTATCGTCGTTGCTATGGCCACCTCTTTATGGACTGCCCATCCTGATTGCCCAGAGCATATCAAAGCAGAGCTCGAAGCCCGTGTACGGTCCTTGCCTCCCTCCTTCTTACTGGCCCCTACGCCTAGGGAGGTCTTCGACAACCCTGACGTTTGTTATGAGCGTTTACAGGGCTGGGCCCTATCGCAAGGGTTTGCCATCGTCCGAACCAGTAGTAGCGCAAAAGCAGCTCGCCCGCGATTCGAATTTCGCTGTATACATCATGGAGTTGATACTCAAAATTTTCGTCAGCTTAAACAACACATTAAAAGAGATAAGGAGGATAGAATAACTAGCCGTCAAAAGTAAGAGGCTACTAAGATTAACGCTCGCAACTGTCCTTACTGTATTTGTCTTACTTATAAGCAAGTTGGCAAGCGTGGTTCTAGTGTATTTAGCTTTGTTTTAAGTATTTATTAAAATACTTATACTTATTTGATAGCTACTAACTTATTAAGATATAAAAAAGAGCACGTTAAGACGCTCTCTAGGTATTTATCTGCGATTAAGCTAGGTAAGTCGCTTTAAACAGCTAATATCTCTTATTCTGCTGCTCTTTAAGTGCTTAAACAGGTTGAATTTCCTCTTGATTATAATACTTACTATAATATTTAATCTTGCTTTGCTTTTGCTAAGCAGAATAAGTTTACGACGCTTATTATTACTTTAAAGAAGGCCGGATTTATGTTTAAATATTAAATAAAGAAGGAATTCAATTCAGAAACTAGTATAGTTATTAGTAGACAGTTATAATAGATCTAGTTTACTTATCCTTAGTAAATTCGTTATGCTTAATAATTTATAGTAGATTTTACTCTCTTTATTAATAGTATTTTTTAAACAAATATTCTTAATCTTATACTTCTTGTAACTACTAATATCACAAATTATAACTTAACATTTATAAGCTTTTTATCATTTGCCTATTTAGAAGCAAAGCTATCCTTTAAATTCATCTTTAAGAGTCTTAAAAAGCATGTTTTTTGCCCTTTTATCCTAATCTCACGCATTATTATTAGTAATCAAGCTACAGGCATTAGAGCTGCTATGCCTTTATCTCTTTCAGATATGATTCTTTAATTTTGCGATTAATATACTGTTCAAAACGTCAAAAAGAGGCTCGCTGATAAAGGCTATTTAAAGGAGATTCAGAAGGAGATGAAGTCGCTACTATAGATCTTTGTTAAGAGTGATACTTAGCTTGATTTAGAGGCTAATCATATAAAGATTTATGCTAAACTAAGGCTAGATAAGATATAATATCTTAATAAATATTAGGGTCTTAAAGAGTCGTAATTTCTGCGAATCTATACTCAAAAGTATTCAAATCTAGGTGCTTACTTAAATCAACGCTCTAAGAGCCTTTATCTAGGCATTAAAGTTATTCTGAATAAGCAACTAAGTATAGAGGAAGCTACTCAACGTCTAGGAGTTACTATAAAGTCGAAATTCAGACAGTTATCTCAAGAGGAGGCTCAAAATGGCAGTAAGTTACCTTATACGCTTGATTTGAAAGCATTTATACTGCTAGCAGATACTATATTGCTTTTTGCTATTTTGAAGATATCTTCTGAATAAGAGGCTATAAAAGATGAGATAAATAAGGGCTCTTTATACTCTAAGCCCTCTTGCTTTAAATGCGAGTTACTTATTCGATTTGGCCTCCTTTGCAAGCACTATCTTGCGTAGCCATTTAAGGATGGCGCCTCTATTCCTTAATCCTTAATACACCCTCGTTGGTGGATTAATAGCGAGCCTATTCGAATCGCTAAATAGACACCGACATACTGTACTTTCACTCTACCGATGTCCCCTTCACGACATCCTACTCCTTTCGTACCAAACCCTTATATCTCTCCTAAGAGGAACTAGATTACAGGGCTTGGCTTACAGGTTCTAGAGGCTAGAGAGGACCTTACAGGCTATGCCCGTACACGATACGATCAAGCAACTACCAATGCCCAACAGGGTCTAGTTGAATTCGCTCAAGAGCTCAAGGAAGATGATCTTAATACTCGAATGCCACATATTGTTAAGAGGTCAGGATGGAATAGACAGTTCAAGAGTCACGATAAGACCAACAAGCGACTTATGACAGGAGCTGAAGCAGCTGAACGAGACGCTAATCATAGAGAACAGGCTGCTGCTTCTCAAGAGGCACGCCAGAGAGCTAATATAACCCCTGCAGCTTCATTTGTAACAGGGCCAATACCCTCTGCAGAACCTCCTCCTCCTTCTAGCGTGGAGGGCATCCCGGATACTCCTCCCTGTGAGTTCGCCGCTGCTGCCGCCACCACCGCCACACCCCGTCAGTCCTCCCTAACTCCTGTCGGTGAAGAAGAAAAAGAGGAGGCTTTTATACCCCCTCCTTCAACGGCGCCAGCAGCAATGACGCAATCAAGAGCTGGCTGCAAGAGGGCCCCCACAATGAAGGCGTTGGAGGCTGAAAAGGCGCCAAAACGAGGGATACGACAGGGTAGAAACGGATCAGGCAGAGGGACCAAGAGATAGAGCTATATCTGCAACACCACGTTTTCTATATCCATTTCCTAATAGAGAAGTCATCATAACATCAATAAATAGTATATATCTCTAACTTATGTAAAATCTTCCGGAAATCTTCATATCATTCAAATGATCATGACAGGCAAATTTACTAGTAATGTGTATGACGTAAACCCCGCCAAGACCTAAACGCCGAATGGATCTATGCCGAATGGACCTTTCTGAATGGACCTGCCCGAACGCATTCCGTATAGGTTTCCTGCGCTAATCCTACTCAATGCCATTTATTGTTCTCTGCAAATTTGAGGTTTCTGTTGCTTCCTAAATAGATATTAAGATAGATATTCTTGATGTTTTGTACGGCTGCTATAATGACGGCTCCCTGGACTGCCCATCCTTACTGCCCTACTTATCTTCGTGAGGAGGTTGAGGCCCGCGTTAGAGCCTTCCCCGTCTCATATCTCGTTGAGCTTGTTAATGGCGAGGTCTTTGACAATATAGAGCTCTGTCGAGAGCGTCTTCAGAGCTATGCCTTTTGCTCAGGGCTTTGTGACAAAGAGCAGAAAAGCTGACTCTTATCACCCAACCAGGCCTGGGAAGTTTGAGCGACAAGATGCCGCTTTCGGCAGCTTCGCAGCCCATGTCACCAATACCCAAACGACCAATGCTCAGACGAACGATGCCACCCAAGAAACCTCTGATGAAGAGACAAGACCGCTAACAGTTCGCTTCTTTCCTCACCAAGACTTACGACAGGGCCGGCCATCATTATTATTTAACCTAATCATTCAAGCGCTTCTGTATAAGTCTTTCATCATCTGTGTCAGATGATATTCAGAGCAGGAAGGCATTCTTATATTAACTCTAGCTAGATTATCAGATGCTCTAGTAGGCTTTAAGTCTAAGGTAATTAGTTATAAGCATTATAAGTTTAGCTTCTTTTAATAACAGCTAGCAGATCAAGGATATAAGCAATTTCTTAGGCACTTTCTTAAACTCTATTAAGCTTAGTTAACTAAATACTAAGTTAAGGTTATATCTTATTAGACAAGGTAATATTATCTAGCTTAGTATTAACCTCTATAGTAAAGAGAAAATAATATTTAGGTATATAAAGATCTGTATTAAATATAGTTATGCTTAGCAGAAACGTTTAAATAACTTTAAGTAAATAGTACTTAAATATTATTATTAGGCCTTTATTAATTAATTTACTTCTTAATATAATTTAGTATACTTAGTTACAAAAACTAGAAAAAAAAAATATAAAAATAAACAAGAATAAAGATAAATATTTAATATATCTAGAAGATATTACAGTGAGTCTATCCTTTTATAAAAACCTAAGTCTATTCTAAATTTTTTATAGCTGTATTATTCGTTATTTATTACTATATATGCTTATATTTAATACTATAAACATATTTGTTGCATATTTATAAATAGTAGTTACTTATAATTTATTTATTTTAATTATTATGTTATTACTAATCTAGAAGTTAAGTTTAATATAGAAGATAAAAAAGAATAGGAGTAACCTCTAGAATTACTAATCTATATAAAAGATATACTTACTATTATAACTTAATCTATTAATTTACTATAGAATTTACAGAATACTATTTATATTAGTAATGTAATTATAGCCTATAATAAAGTAAGTAATATTAATTTTACTAATATATAATTCGAAGGCAATATAATTAGATAATTCTATACTTATACTCCTTATTCTACTAACCTTACCTTATAACAAAGTATTGTTTTTAGACCTTAAGGTAAATATAGAAAATTCCTTTTTATAGGCTTTTTTTATTTATAGAATGTCCTAATTAATGAAGTAAAGGGATGACTATATAATTACTTACTACTCTTTACTTAATACGTAAGTGTTAGCAGAAAAGCAGCTATATATCTAGCATTCCTTTCGCTTGCCAGCCTAGAGAGGCTTTATGTATTTTCATTTGCTTCAGAGTGCCTGTACCACTTATTATCTTGCCTTTATTATCTTTGAAGCTGTAGACCTAGATGTGCTTGTCAGGATCCTCTTAGGAACCAAAATCCAGGGCCACCCAAGGGGGCAGATAAGGATCTGTAATATATTGCCACTCTATCTTAATCGCACAGCGTACAGCAGGTGTTGTCACTGTAGTTCTATGTGCCTCGCACTCTTATAAATGAAATAGAAAGTTGCTTTATAGATTCCAGGATTTGCTGTAGTCAGGACATGAGGGAAGCTTGCATAGGTAGGCCTATATATATCCTGAAGAAAGTTCAGCATTATTAGCTTTATCATCAAACTCGGAAGGAACAGAAGGGCTAGAGACTAAGGTAGTCATGTTTCAGCGTTGCTTTAGATCGAGGTGATTAAAGAAGTAGTAGATTGAAGGTAAAATAAATTAGATTTGAGATTGTGAGGCTGCATAATCTTTAGTTGTTGATTAACCCTGACAGGGACGCTCAAGCTCTGCAGTATAACAAATACGCCTCTAACAGGGATGACTGCTCTATAAACAGAGGCTTGTTTAGGAACTGCTAGGACTATGTTCGTTGTGATAATAAAGGGATAGTGTGAACACAAATAGATAAGGTGAGACTGATTAGAGTAACCTTGAGTGTAAAGAGAGAAGTAATTTAGGTGACGAGTTCTAATACAGATACTATATATATAAAATTAATGCAGATCAGGTGCTTAGGTAATTGAATTATAGTAAAGTCACGATTTAAAGCAGTTGCACCTGTACTATACAACTGCCCTGCTGTCAGGCGGTTTGTTTACTGTTAAGTAAGTGGGTCTTGTACTCTATGCTTATTCTAGTACAACTTGAAAATATATTAGTAAAGAGCTATCTGAAACTTTTTAACTACCAGCTTCGCTCTTATAACTAAGAGAATTGTATAAAGATAAGAGCCTGCTCTACTTATATTATTTAGAATTGCTAATGCGTCTTTAGGGATGATTAGGAGTCATATCTGACATATAAAAAACGTAAGAACGAACTATGCAGTAATTATTTGAACTTGTCGCAGATTATACTAGCCAACATTAGCTTAAGGAGAGCTGAAAAGGAAGCAATACTAATCCTAGCACAGGTAAAGCAAGATGCCCAACTTCTTATAATCTTAAGCATGGATTTCAAGACAAAGTAAGCTAGACTTTCTATATTAATATCATTCAGAGTAAAGAATTTGAACTTAGAACGCCTATAATCAGAAATTTAGCAACTGAGCTTGACTAAAAAACGAGTTTCTAAATGCTATAAGGCAGATAGACTAGCTTATAAATAGTTGTTTTGACACATTAAAGAATTACAGGAACATAAAGAGGAGTTATTTTATAAACTCCTCTCCTAGGTATAATATTGTATAATTAATAACTACTTTAAGTATTAAGATACTAGTAAGGTCTGCATCTTCTTAGACGGATCTGAATAATGTACCAAATGCTAGTGTCCTCCTTGCCAACATTATTAAGGCAGTATAGATAATAATAACACTAATTAAATTGAAGCTGCCTTAAAGAACATTAATAGCTAGATTAAAGAAGTTTTGTCTTGTAATCTCCTTAACTTAAATATTTATTAATTACTAAAAGCACGACTAGAGCAAGAGAATAATACTATAATAATATATAGAGACCGCTTAGGTTCAACATCCTAGGAGCTAGAGGATTATGCTTATCGTTTCTTATACATAAAAAAGATAAGGAAGGAGCTCGAAGACTTTCGTAAGCAGAGCCTTATAGATGACACTAGCTATTAAGAGCTTTAAATACGAAGGCGGATATTAGATGCGTGTTACTTTGAACTCCTCTAGCGTGGATTGTTCTACTATAAGGAGCTAGAAGAACTTACTAGATATCCTGAACGGTGAGGTTACAAAAGGGCGAAAGTTATAGACTATAATGAATTCTGTAAGGCAGCTGAATAAGCAGCCGAATACTCTGGCGAGTGGCCGGAGTCACCTTTGCTTGCAGGAATACAGCCTGACGGGAATATAAACTAAGAAAATGCATCAGACCCTGGCGTAGAACTCTGATACTGAATTATCACTCATACACAGCTATTGCCGTACGCAATTTTAGACCAATAAAGAGACCTGGAAACGGAGCTGAGATATATATCTCTTTCAAGAGCTCGGACCCACTCTTCCTTTGAATGCCTTGGACGCATCTTCTGTATAAACTTCAACCCTTCTTTCGCTAAGAGTAACCCTGTCAAGTTTAATATTATTAAGCTACCTTCTTTCCTTCCAAGAAAGCAGCAATGCTTCAGTCTCTCTGATACCCAGATTTCACTTCTTTAAGCCACGTAAGAAAGCAACATAATATTAGTATTTTCTACTAGTAAGGTCTAAATACTACCTCCTTATTAAAGAGCACTAGATTTGTAATTATTACGTTGCTTTTGCTAGGGTTAATATAATCGCTTTAAATGCTTCCTTAAGCATTTAATTAAGAGGCAATAGTCTATTACAAACTTATTTATTAAAGTCTTAGACTCTAAAGAGTTAGTAGTTATATTAAAATCTTTATTTAGCGAGGTTCAAGACTCTTAGCTTAGCGCTTTAATTATGTAGACTTTGTCTAATAAATCTTTAGTTGTAAAGCTTAAGATCCCGCTAAAGCTTGCATTAATAACTAGTATGCCAACTTAACTATTATTTGCTTTCTTATTTGCCCGCTTAATTGCTTCGTCCCTCTGCTTCTTTACCTAGTCTCTCACATTTTAATATGTAGTTGCTCCTTAATAAAAGCTTTTAGTATTACTAGTTATACCCTAAGTATAAGCTAAGTAATATAATATTTAGGCTAATCTTCAGGACTAGTTAGCTTAGTAAGGTAATTAATATATATCTAGAGTAAGCTAGTGCTATTATAATAAACGGACATAATTATATAAGCCTTATTATTATAGGTTGCTTTATCCTGCCTATATAATTAAAAAGTATATATATCCCTCGCTCCTAATGCACTATTATAATATATCTATTATTTAGCTATTATAGCAGTTCTACTTAGCCCTTTAGCCTCTAAGAAGAAGTTTAGCGTAATAAAATGGTTATCCTGTATTAAGGGAATAATATAGCCACTTAGCTTATTACAGACTTATTAGTTAAGCTGCTTAAGGTATATGCTATAGTAAAGGTCTGGTTTAGTTATTATAAACATATCATTTATTAGAGGTATAAGGTTTGTAAAAAAAACGTCTTTTTTAACATATTTATTATTTTTTATCTTGCCTTTAATAATTAGGATTACTATTTTAATTGCTTTGTTCTCTTTAAAGACATATATATCTGCTTTCTAAAACTTTTTAAAGTTTTTATAAAAAAATTATAATAATAATAAAAAGGGCTAAGGTTATATTAATATTTTGTTAATCTCTTTTAAATTATCTGGCTTTAGCAGAACTTAATTATTAGGATACTTATATCTATTAGGATAAATACTATTATTAAATAAGCTTTTATTAAAAGTTATAATTATAAGGTCTATTATTCTTTGTTATTTTAATATTTATAATATTTATAATTAGTTTAGTATTTATAATAGATGCTAAACTCTATTTTTAATCCTGAGAACTAGATTTGCTTAAGCTTATTATATAATTAAGAGGATTAATAGGTTCTAGTAACTTGAAAGCATTATTAGCTTTAGTACTTATTAATAAATATCTTGTAATACTTATGCCCTTTAGCTCTAAAAGATCTAGACTACTATTTCTAGCAAATTACTTTATATTTATTAAAGTCTGTAGTTCATAATAATAGAGAAAGTTAAAGGCAGACTAAGTAAATTAGTAGTTTCTCTTTAAATTAGTAAGAAAGTTTTGTGTAATAGGCTAGTAAGCTTATTAATATTATAAATAAGATAGGCTTAAAGCAGGTTAACTATTCCTTTAGTTTAACTCTTTTAATACATTTTTAATTAATCAGATTTTTAATAAGTTATTCTAAAACGCTATTAATAATTAAGATCTAGTAATAAGATAATTAAGCTTCTGCCTCTTTAACTAAGGTTGTAACGTTTTGTATTAAAGTATACGTTACTTTATATATTAATATTTATATAGGTTAGAAGATTATAATTTAGGTATATAGTAATTATTTATAATAGGATTATAAAGGAGGCTAAGAATAGATAAAGAGCAGCACTTATATCCTATATCTATTGCTATACCCCTTAATACTAATAGGTAGCATATGTTAGGAATTCTGTTCTTATTACATAAAGACCAGATAAGCGGGTAGTAACTAAGCAATTAGTAAAAACTAATTATTAGTTAAAGCATTAGCGGCTAGGCTACATAAGACGCTAGAAAGTATACTTTAGTGCAGAGTTAAACTATTACTAATAATAATCTTTAATTTCTTTAAGTTTAATTTATTAGGACTTTTATTAGGATTTATTAAAAAAGGCTTTTTAGCTAACTTATATTCCTAGGGCCTTAGCAGCGGCAGATAAGGTCTTTTAATCGTCTAATAGTAGTTAGTTTATTAATACTTATAGATAGGGCCCTTAATGTACTAAGCTACTTTTCTCTTTATCAGATTAAGAATATAAGATAATCCTTAGAGAAAAGAGCTAATAAGTATTTACTAAAGGATTAGTTATAATATATATTATTATATTTATGTTTTCTGCCTACTAAGTCTAAATGCTGGGTTATTATTAGAGGCCTTATTATTAAATAATATCTCTTTTAATTTAATTAATTAATAAATTATAAATAATGTGATTTATAAGCGTCTAGCATATATAAGCGTCTAGCGCACTTTTCTTCTACATTACAATCTTCTAATTATCATACGCAGCCATAACACTAGAAAATCAATTATTCTCTATGTCGCTATCTTCCTCAGATGTCTCTTCAACCTCCTGACAGGTTCGTACATTATGGTTAGTCTTGCCGCATCTCCTATAATGCCTTAAGCCTGACAACCCAGCTTGCGCAACACCCCCTTCTATCACTTAATCGCTGTTATATAGTCACTCTCTGCTTAATTAAACTATGTGCATCCTCTATAGTAAGTGCACCTCTAGCTTGTACGCGTGTTTTTTTGGCCCTCTAACGCTTTGCAAGAGCCTTATTAGCTTTGTGAAGCGTACAGACCTCCTTATGTAGAAGGGTCATTTAATGAGCAATCAGCTTTATACCCTTCGCTAGCTGCTTAACAGCCGAAAAAACACTACTTGGAGAGCTTTCTTGATGCCTAGTAATACGATATCATACATGCTCTGATTATGAAATAGTCTCATAATGATTATGTGATGTCTAAGAGACCTATAGATTAGCTTAAGAAAGAGGAGGTCCAGTTAGTATTAGCGTCTATAGCTTAATATCAAGCTTGGATAAGACAGCCTAAGGGTTATATAGTATAAGACTAGTACCTTAGAAGCCAGCTTTAATGTTTTTAGCTATTATTATATTAAAGTAGGCAGCTTTAAAAATAAGAAGAAACTTAGTCTTAATAATATAATTAATATAGGCTTTAATAAAATTCTTAAGTTCTTTACTATATAATTGCTTTAAGATACTAAAATAACTAATATCTAATAATTAAGTAAAATAAGAAGAATATATAAAAAGATAAAAAATAATAATATTCTTCTTTTTACAAAATTCTTTAAACTAGATAAATAAATAATTCTTATAATTATCTAAGATAATTATTTAATATATATTCTTCTATTATATAAAAGTATACTTATTAAAATACTTAATTTAATCTAAAGCTATATTATTATTTATTTAATTATTACCTAAGGTCTTAATTATTTAAGAATTAAGAAGGTTATATTTAATATATTAAAAGGCAAGATAATTAATATCTTATAAAATTAAGAATAATAATAATATAAAGGTATTACTACTTATATATTTAATTGCTATTACTTATTTATAATTGCTATATACTTTATATATATATTAATTATTAGTTAAAATCACGTATTTATCTAGTCAGGATCTTTACAGAGGGCTCTCTAGAAGTCATATACATACAAAAAACGTGTCTTAAGCTCAGGGCGATATTATACGAAATTATATAGCCACTGCTTACTAATAGGCTTTATATAATGTGTCTGGCAGAGGAGATCAGCTATATCTCGTACGTTATTAATCCGGGGCAGGAATCCTCGTGAATCTAAGTCAAGGATATATTGTATAAGTGTCTCTTCTTTAGTCAGGGTCAAATTATGTTAGGCATTACATTCTTTAGCCTTTAGGGTATAGCCCTTTATTCGATTATAAAGAGAGGTTTAAGGGACATTGTACGTCTTTATAGCATATCAGATCAACATTTCCTGGTTTATATAGATAGCCTAAATAACAAGGAGAATTCTGGCTTCTTAGAATTAAGAGTTTATTATATTATTATATTATAGCTATATATAATAGTTAGAAGGTTATAATATAGAAGAAAAGTACGCTAGACGCTTATATATATTAGACGCTTATAAACCACATTAGATTATAATATAATTAGGTCTGCTAATATAATTATTAAAGACCTAGTTATAAGATAAGCTAAAGTAAGATATAAAAACCTTGTCTTAAGCACAAAGAAATCTAAGATAAAGGAGAAAAGTTTCTGCTAAAGCGCAGAATTAAATCTATATTTCTAATTTTAATCTTTATCTGCTCTTTTTCAGATATATTAGACATATATATTATAGCTCTATCTAGTTATCTTATTAATAATCTAGTTTATATTAAAGACTACCTACTTAGGATATATATATTACTTATAATATAAAGGCTTATACTTTAGGTATTATTACTTATTATTTCTTAACTCTATATTATAGTATTTACTACTTATTTATTAGCAGAAATAAATTTAGACTATAATATATTATATAATTAGTTTGAAGGTAGTAAATTATATCAGGGTATAGATAATATTGCTTTTTGTAAGCCCCTTTAAGAATTAGTAAAAGATTTAGAGGGATTAATAACTAAGTATAATAAGGCATTTCAGATATTTGATTATAAATATAAGAAGTACTATAAAGTATAAGGGCTAACTAAGACCCTTAGACTTAGCAAATCTATAACTTAGCTTGCTCTAATACACAACTTCTCCTTCCTTTATAAAAAGGAATAGATGTTATTCTTTAAATAAGAGACCTGCGTAAATGTATTCAAGTATAGTACTTTTAATCTTATAGCTGTCCTTTTACTAGCCTAATAACTCTATAAAAAGAAATATTTCTGTAATTTGTCTTAGACACTTAAAAGTAACAGCCTTAACTAGGCAATCTTTCTTTTCTTTAAGAACAGAATTAAATAGGTCTTTTGTTCTTCTTAACTTGATAGAATTAATATAGAATTTGCTAAGTTATTAATAATAAGTAAGGTAGTAACTCTAAGGTTTGTTAAAAAGAATAGCCGAATTCTGATTCTAAAAGTATATGCTTATAGGTAGGCTCTTTATACTTAGCTTATTTCTGCCTCTCTAACTCTTTATTAGCTATATTATATTAAAGTATATTAGAGTACCTTATATTTTAATAGAAAAAGCTTATAAAACGTTACTTAACACGTTTAATTAGGACCTAGTATTATCTTCTCAAGTTAGAAAGGCTTGCTTACTTATAGCACTATAGGTAAAGAAGAAGATAATATATTAGCTTAAGAAAATTATTTTATAGCTCTTTAATTTATAATTTAATAGGATTAAGTTACTTATTAAAGATAATAATTTAATTACTATTATTAAGGACTTACACCTACTAAGGCAGCGCTAGAGCTCCTTACTAAACAGATATATATAGTCTAGAACCAAGGGAGAGATAAGGTGGCTTCTTTACTGAGCATAGATGTGGCGGGCGCCTTTAATACAGTGTTACATCAACGGTTAATCCACAATCTGAGAAAGCGTAAGATCCCTCCTGTAATCACTAAATAGGTAGCGAGCTTCCTGTCAAACAGGGCTTCTATACTCTCTATAGGCGACAAGACGTCTAAGAGATTCAAGGTCTGTATAAGGATCCCTCAGGGCTCCCTAGTCTCGCCTATTCTGTACCTCTTCTATAACGCGGATCTATTAGATATTGCTAATTGTTAAAGGACTAAGGCGAGCGCTTTTAGCTTTATTAATAACATTAATATACTTGCGTTTAGCTAAAGTACAGAGAAGAACTGTAGATGCCTAAAGCAGTTACATAATAAGTACTTATGCTAGGCCTACTATTATAGCGCTGTCTTTACACTATAAAAGTACGAGCTGATTTACCTTATAAGAAACCTAAGAAAGTTTAATATAGAAGAAACGATTAATATAGCCGGCACCTTAATAGTGATGAAAACAGACATTAGAGTACTAGGACTTTAGATTATACTTTATTAAAATAGGGCCCTTACATTAAAAAGGTGCTTTAAAAGATAACTTAATAAATGCTTACGCTTATAGCTCTATTAAGTTTTATATAAGGCGCTTCCCTCTTATATATAAGACATATTTATAACATCATTATCAAACCAGCAATAACTTATACATTAGCTATTTAGCATTTTCCTAACGAGTTATAAGGCACAAAATTAAATACTGCTAAACTCTCGCCTATTTAGAATAGGTGCTTATACGTAATAGTTAGGGCCTATAAGGCCACGCCTATCCTAGTCCTTAAAGCGAAGACTTACTCCTTGCCCCTTTTATTACTATTTAACAATATCTAGATAGACTCTTATTATAGACTTATAATTATAGGCATAAAGCAACTTATTTACAAAAGCTGTCTCTAAATTATTAAGAAGCTTGACTTATAGTAAGGACGCTCTTATTACACTACTATAATACTAGGTGCTAAAAAGTACAGCTAGCATAAATAACGCCTTCTTAAGCTTAATATAAAGATAAAGCTAAACTAAGCCTTAAAATACTCTCTGTTATAAGAAAAACCCTTATAAGAAGTGGCTATACTGCTTACAAAAGCGTAATAATAATATTAGTCTTATTACTAAATAGTTAGAGCGTCTTAGTTAGAAAACTAGTAATCATTATAAAGCGCCTACCTAGTAGCACTTTAGCAAGCCCTAAGCCCTGCTTAGAGTAAGGAAATTAGCAAGCAGAAATTAAGAATACATCAAGGCCTAGCTAAGGCACAAAGCTCTCTTACCACACAGATTATTATAGAGCGCTTACCTAGTAGCACTTTAGCAAGCCTTAAGCCCTGCTCAGAGTAGAGAAATCAGCAAGCAGAAATTAAGAATATATTAAGGCCTAGCTAAGGCACAAAGCTCTCTTACCACACAGCTAAGGACTAACAAAATAGGCTTCGTAGACTTCCTCTTTAAACAGAACGTTCCAGACATCCCCTTATCATCCTGCGGGTGCGGTTAGAGAAGACAGACTGCCTAACACGTGGTTATAGACTGCCTGCTGCTCTTAGACAGACATAAGATGCTCGCTGCCGCCGGCACGACAGATTACCGCCGTCTCCTTGATGATCCAAAGGCCCTCAAGATAGTAACGCTTTAGCTAATGAAGGCTGTCTGTGCATATTGTTAAAGCGCCCTAAAGAACTCGTTCATTTATTAGCGGTAAGGTTTTTTCTTTAGAAAGGTTTTCTTATATTTATTCTTGTTTATTATTAAGAGTTATAACTACTATTAATTATATAGTAGTAAGGTTTTTTCCTTAGAAAGATTTCTTTGCGTTTGTTCTTATTTATTATTAAGAGTTATAACTACTCTTAATTATATATATCCCTTGTATAAATCAGCCCTAGGCTAGAACTATATTAGTATAAGAATTAAATAAATAAGTACTTATACCTAGCATTACTATAATATAGCTATAATAATTATAAAGAATTAGATATATTATAAAGATTATTCTTAACTAATATTAACTTTTATAAGATACTGCTTTCTTTATTTATTCTTTATACTAAATGCCTTCTTATAGATTATTATGTTTTCTTTGCTTCTTTACCCCTCCCTTATAAGTATTAGAGTTTTAAGTAATATAGGTTTGCTATTAATTTGTAAAACGACTTTGTTATTCTAGAAATAAAGAATAATTTTAGAAGAAATAGACTTAACTATATTATAATTAATAAAGTTATAAAGAGTTTTATATCTTCTTTAAGTTAGGTATATCTCTCTCTAAAAGGGAAAAGAGACTTTCTATTACATTATCCTGATCTTAACGTTAATAATATTTTTATTAATACTAATTTTAATATTAGCTATATTATTAACTAGAGCTTTTCGTCTTATATTTTGTTATCACTCCTTTTAGCAATACCTAGGCTACTATATCTACAAGACAACATAAATTCTGTACTTACTATTCTTTTCAGAAAGAGTATACTTGAGGATTTATAATTCTTAACACAAATTTTACTGCCGCCTTTAATATTCAGTACTAGTCAAAAAGCCTAGCTTTTTGCGTATATTATTAGTTTGGATTGCTAGCAGGATATCCGACATTTTACAAAGCTAGTCTCCTTAATATTTAGAAAAGATAATATCAGTGTTACGACATAACCTGCGCAATGGCCCAGAGGGGCATTAGGGCTGAGGGCTAGGGCAGGCTTGGCGCTCTGAGCGTCATACCTCGCTTTTCGCCTCCATAGCACTTAGATAGTTCAGCCTTCACCATACCAATCGACATAGTCATACAGTTGCCTTCTATAGCTTCTTCGTGACTCTCCGCTATCTCCATAGCACCCCCCTACCCTGTTCCACGGCCTTCCGCGTAACAATCAGTGTCCTTGCTTAGTTTACAAAGATGGCAAAAAGGAGAAGAACATCAGAAAAGCTGCAGGCACTTACTGCAGAGGATAGGCCACGAGAAGAAATAGAAAGGGAGGAGGCCTAGTATTTCTTCTGCACAGGATCAAGAAGGCTAGCTCTAGCAAGAAAACTGACCCTGGTTGCCCAGCTAAGTGAAGGGTTTGTAGCGGATTCGAAATTATGGAGATGGATTGTGCAATATGTGCAAGCGAGGGATTCAATCATGTTTCCATAAAGGGTCGGCAAGAGCATTATTTGCTGAGCCGTAGCAGTGAGAGCAAATCGTCGAGGGTCACGGCCTGCGGACCATATCGATGGCTTTTTTGCTGAGTATCCCAACTTTGACTATGTGTTGAACCAAAAGGACCGCGGCCACAATTGGCCGCTAACCAGCTATTTGTCTGACACTATGATATCAGGTGACACGCATGTTAAAGCCCGGAATGCCTTCGGAGAGTACTATTCCGGAGTACTTTTCGGCAGAGTACTTTTCGGATAAATAACGGGCCGAGGCCAGGACTCGCACATAGTAATTCCTATGAAGTATTCCTGTACATTCCCGCACTCTGCTCTCTTACTGCTCTTGTGATATCTGATCTCGTTGTCGATTATCCTTGTATAGGGCATTTCCGAATAGCTATTCCGGGAATTAGGGCTTCTTTTTTCCACACACACAATGGCCGCTGAGTGGACTGCGCATGTTGATTGCCCTGCGCACGTCAGGGCAGATCTTAAGGCACGCGTGCGGTCACTGCCTGCCTCGTATTTAGAGGAGCCTCTTGACAACGAGGTCTTTGAGAACGTTGAGCTCTGCCCGTGAGCGTTTACAAGGCTCGGCCCTATCGCAGGGTTTTGCAATTGTTCAGAAAAGTGGTACTGAGAAAGCGGCGAAGCCACGGTTCATCTTTCGCTGTATTCATTATGGGAAGAATACTATAAATACATATCAGCTAGAGGATTATGTTGAACGTGATACTGAGGGTATAGTAACCAGTCGAAGAAAGCAAGAGGCCATATCTATTAATGCTCGCAACTGTCCGTATTCTATTCGTCTCTCTACCAAACAGCTTGAGAAACGCGGATCAGGAAAATGAGGCCTTGCTCTGTGTATCTCGCATGTCTTTTATAACCACGGGTTAGCTACGAATCTACTGAGATATAAGCAACATGAGAAGGCACTCCCTAGATATTAGTCTACGGTGAGATTAGCTTAATCTCTTCGTACTGCAAACATCTCGTACTCAAGGGCTATACGAGTACTTGAACAGGCTTAATTTGTTCTCGATCACAAAACTTATTATAATATTCGAAATAAGAAGATCTTCGCTTAAATAGATAAGTTTAATAGTCTCGTTACGGCTCTTAATGAACTAGGCTTTATTTAAGATGCTTGTATAAATGCTCTTCTTGATAACAATGGTGTTGCTATAGATTAATAGTTACAACAGATATAGTTTAGTCTCCTAGAGCAAATAGAGCTTATACAACGTTTCTTTGCAGATTTTACAATGCTTATTGATGGTATCTTTCGTACTAACTCTCTGAATTTAGTGCTTATTATTACTGCCGGTATCTCTAACTGCGGGTTAACTTTCGTGAGCTCGCTTTTGTTTGCTTGTTCAGAGGGGGCAGTGAGCTTTGAGTTCATCTTTAAGAGCTTGAAAAAGCGGATCTTCATCTCTGATCTCACCTTATCTATTTCTCTGCCGCGCGTTATTATTAGCGATCAAGCTAGCGGTCTGAAAGCTGTAGTCTTTCTCTCACTGCCGGCAACAATAACTCTCTAACTTTGCGACTAGCACGTTGTACAGAATATTAAGAAGAGGGTAGCGGATGAAGGATACCCTATTAAACAGCGAGAGAAGATACACGACCTCGCATGGAGATTTATTAAGAGCAAGGAGGCTAACGTTAAAATAGTTTGTCAAGAGCTTCATAGCATGCTTCGCCATAAAGAGATTAGTTATCTCTTAGATCACTGGCAACCAAAAGAGAGACAGTTTTTGCGAGCTCACACACGCAAGCTACCAAATCTAGGTGCGTTTTCCAACCAACGCTCTGAGAGTATTTATCCAGTTACCACAGGAGATCTTCACAAGAGCCTCACTATTAAGGGGGCCTGCCGTCGCCTTGCTGAAACGATTCAGCTAAAGAATCGCCAGCTAGCTCTTAAGGAGGCGAACAGTGGTAGCAAACTGCCTTGTACGCTCGATTTACAAGCTTTTAGCGTGCTCGCTGACTCTATTACTCGTTATGCGATTGATCAAATAACAACAGAGTAAGAGATCACAAAACACGAGCACTCTGAGGGTACTCTTCAGCCTACTCTTAATATTTCCTGCGAAAGCTGTGAGTTAATTCTACGATACGGCCTTCCTTACAAGCACTTTCTGATCCTCCCATATCTCCGCGGCGAGCCTATCCCTAGGTCATTATTTCACCCACGATAATAGACTAATAGTCTGCCAATTCGGATCACTGGCTAGATACCATCATTTCATATGATTGAGATGCCTCTTTCTTCTACGCGGCCACAGCCACAGCTACGGCCAACATCTTCAGGTCGCAACGAAATCACTCGCCTCGGTCAAGAGGCCTTAACGCTAAGAGATAATCTTGATAGCTATAGTCGGTATCAGTTTGATGAAGCTATTATTCAAACCCAACAAGATATAGTTGATTTTGGACGAGATCTTCAGCAGGGAAAGCTTCCTATAAGCATGCCGGATATGGTCAAGAGCTCAGAGTAAAGAAGAAAGAAGAACCATAATGGTCATATAAGCGGTAGTCAGAGGCTCTTAACTAGGCCAGAGATGGCGGAGAAGGATGCAGTCAAGAGAGAGAAGAGAGAGCTGGCACAGTCAAGAGAGAGGACGAAGGACATACAGAGACAAGCACGTCAAAAAGAGAAAAAGCACGCGCAGGCACTGTCAATGGCTGATTCCAAGAATGATAAGGAGAACAATCAGCGTCCTTATCAATCCTCCGCCACCGGCATTGACATTGGTATTAGTGTTGCTACCTCATCCTCCCTCTCTGCCATGAAGCCCTCTCGTCCTCCGCCACCGTCAGCTATCCCATATCAGTACTCTCGAGAGACACAAGCACTATTGGATAGCATACGAGCTCGAGAACTATCTTCACGTCAATCGGATCCAGATAAGGATAGAGATAAGCGAGAAAGAACTCCTCCTGTTGTTGATGATCCTGATTCTACAGAAGAAGCAATTATGGAGATTGAACGCCAGCGATTAGTCGATTCAGGCGGTACTGCCTCCCCAATCTTGGACTCTAGAATTGAGAAAGGTTCTGTCGCTTCTGGTGATGGTGAAATATATTATGTACCCGTGTGGGTAGGTGGGGTGAGATAAGTTGCAGTGATGGTCCGTTGACGAGGTTGCGATATCAGAGGAGGACTGTATGAAATGAAAGATATAGCTGCTCGAGAACTCGGCCTGTGACAGCGATTGCGCTGGAAGTTATGAGATGTGCAGGAAAATCCGCAATGTTGTGTGACAGATGATGGGATGCAAGGCCGAAAGTCCAGAGTGAGATGGCGGGGCGCCGGGGAGGATAGGCGGCAATAATGCACATCAATACTCCGTAATGCACATCAATAACGCACATCAATAACGCACATCAATAATGCCCCTCCCACGCACCGGAGACCGGGCACGTGAGCAGCCATTCTATTCCATGGCCAAGGCATGAAGAAAGCAGAATCATGGCATGCAACGTACGTATCATCCCAAGTATGGCCAGTGTCTCTTGAGGAACAGCAGCAGCAGCAGCAGCAGCAGCAAACACCTGCTTCAGGCCTAGTAAGGAAAGATGGACGTTGGTCGAGGTGGATGGTTGGGTAATAGGTATAATAGGTATAATGTCTATTTCATACCTGAAAAGGGCAACACGCGTAGACCCAGCCCTCGATCAAGCCTAGGACCTAGCGGCATAATTAGAACAGGTAGAGCAAGCCCTAACAAGATTAGCCTTAGCCCTCTAACTAAGGGGAAAACCTCAGTTATATACAGACACTACACAGCAATAGCCTATAAAGCCCCCTACTAAGAAACCTTAACCAACTAATTAATCACTCTTAAAGACTATAAAGGTAATTATATAACTTACTAATAGCCAAGAAAAGGATAAGGTTAATAAGCTATTTATAAAAGAGATAATAGAGATAATTAACAAATAATATAATAATATAAAAGGAAAGAAATTTATTATTACTATAAAAAAGCTACTAAATATGGAAATAGCCTTATATATAGATAATACAGAATCCTATATAAGACTTTAGAAAGACATATTCTAGACAAAAGCATTAAGCCCTCTTGTTTAAGTAAAGTCTAAAATATATAAAGTCTTAATTAAATCTATATAGATAAAGACAAACTAGAATAAATAAGAAATAACTAAAGAATTAAAGCAAGAAAACATTAGACTTTTCTTAATATTTATAATGGCTCGAAACTAGAATAAGTCAATAGTTCATAGATTGCTAAAACGAAAGCTAGAGAATCTATCTACAATGTGGCCATACACAGATTCATATACTCCAACGCCAGCGGGTAAGGCCTGTGTGTGCGTGGGCCACGCTATAGGCCACAGAGCATTCATAGTTCCTAATCCGGCCTCCTGCTATATAGTGAAGTTTAGGCTTCCCTAATCGGGTAAGGCGAACCTCTCTATTTGTAATCCGTCCGGATAGCTCACACGCTTTGACAAGCACTCTATAGCAGGAGTTTGCTTGCTGCTGCAAGTCAGTTATAGGCGTTGCCTCCTGAGTATGTGACTAGCACGTGCATTTCCTGTGCTATAGTAGAGGAAATGCATTATCTATTACACTACCCCCCTCTCTAAAAAAAAAATGATTATCCTTAATTAAGAGCACAAGAAAGCAAGTCTACTTTTATTCTAATATTGCTAAGCCTAATAATTCCCTATTTAGTTAGTCTAATATTTAACTATATATATATAGCCAAATCTGTTATATAATATCTTTATTAGATTTTCTGTACTCAGCCTTAAATCAACTAATTAGGCACCTCTTTTGCTAGGTGCCTTTTAAAATAATCTCTAAACAAGTCTTTAAAGCTCTTAAAGTTTAAGATAAAGTAATAGGTCAGGTCCTCTGGCCAGCCTACTTATCTTGCTTGTACCTTCTATGCTTTGCCTACTCTCTTAACATTAACTATATCTTTAACCTCTTACGCCTTCTCTTCTTCTGTCTTTATTAACAGAGGCTGTGGGTACTCTTACTCTGACAGAGGGTCAGCAGGGTCCTTAATTAATAATAATATATAGAACACTTGTGAATCCTTATTAATAAGGGCAGTTCTAAACGAAAACTCTGCCTAAGCCTCTTCATAATAGAGAATAGCTTAATTTATTTCAAATCAAGTTTCTTACAAGGTCTTATTATGCTAATGTTCTTTGTTAATAGCTAGACCTTATCTCCTTCTTTAAAATTAATTTCCTAGTAATACTTATTTATCTGCTCTTATTACTATAACTATATAGCCTTTAGATACTTTTATGCCTACTTTTAATCCTTTTTTATTAGCTTTATTAGATTCTTAGCCTTCTTTAAGGCTATATATTTCTTTGTTATCTTTATAAACTTAGGCTTATTAAAGCTTATCCTTAGCTAATATTTATATATAATTATAAATAGTAATAACTATATAGACTTAAATACTATTATATTTATAACAAATTTAGCGCTTAAAAGAAGATTATTCTAATTATTCTATACAAAATCTATATAAGCTCTTAAGTATTATTTTATCTTTGTATTAAAGACTTTTGTCTAGTTATTTATTTATAAATAATAAGCTATAAATAACTTTGCTTTAACTTTTAAGATTTAGCATTATTATTTTTATACTTTATTAGTAAATTATAGTCTTTAGTTAAATATAATTATCTATAAAAGCCTATAAAGCTTTTATATATTTCTATATAGTATTTTGGCTATCTCCTTTAAAGTTGTGCCCTTCTTTGTAGCTATATAAAGGATATAGTAGTATTCCTTACTTAGCTAATTAATAATTATTAGAATAGTATTATAGTCTTTTAATATTAGTAATCCTGTAATGAAATCTATTAAGATATTCTATTAAGGGCGCTTAGAAATTAGAAGAGGTTATAACAGGCTTATAAGGAGCTAATATACAGGTTTAGTCCTCTTATAAATATAATAATTTTGTAAGAATCTCCTAACTAACGTATATTTATTTAAGATATAGTACTTATTATTTGTAATAGCCTTCTTTATCTTTGTATAGCCTAAGTGCCTAGTCTCCTTACTTTTATAAATCTTTTAAATCATGTCTGTCACTATTATTACTAGTACTGCTAGTTTTTCTCTATATTATAGTACTTCTTTCTTATCTTTATAATTTTAAATATTATATCTAAATATTTTCTTCTTTAAGTTCTTTACTCATTTTTTTATCCTAATTATATTAAAAGTCTTATTAACCTAATTCTCTTTCTTTACTCTCTTTTAAAGTAGCAAATCTTTTTTCTTTAGTGACGCCTATATTACTAAGATCTCTAGGTCGTCTTTCACCTTCTTAAACAGTATATCTAATTACAAAAGAGTCTAATACAAATTAGGATCCTTCTTTGCTCTTAGAATTTTAGTTTCTCTTTAAGTTAATACGTTAGCTTTTCTGTTAGCAGCTCTTAAGCAATATCTAATCTTAAAGTTGTATTAAAATAATAATTCCGCCTAGCGTGCTTACTAATATATTAGCTTCTTTATTAATATAAAATATTCTAGAGCCTTATAATTTATAAGTATTTAAATTAGCTCCTCTCTTAATAAATGTAGCTTTAGCAATTATTCCTTAAAACAATAAATAATAACTAGTAGTTCCTTATTATAAATTATATAATTATGTTCTATTAATATTATACTTATTAAGAAGAATATTACAAGATAAAGTTCTTTATTCTTCCCTTATTACAAGAGCACTTTACTAACTATATAGTTACTTACATTATACTCTATAATCGTCTCTTTCTTAAGATCAAAATAAGTGAGGACTAGCTCCTTTAAAACAAGGTCCTTTAGGGCCTAGAACACCTTAGTATAGCGGTCATCCTAAGTGCGCCCTGCATCCTTCTTTAACAGATTATTTAGCGGCCTTACTACCTTACTAAATCCTAAGCAGAAAAAGTTCTTTATTCTTCCCTTATTACAAGAGCACTTTACTAACTATATAGTTACTTACATTATACTCTATAATCGTCTCTTTCTTAAGATCAAAATAAGTGAGGACTAGCTCCTTTAAAACAAGGTCCTTTAGGGCCTAGAACACCTTAGTATAGCGGTCATCCTAAGTGCGCCCTGCATCCTTCTTTAACAGATTATTTAGCGGCCTTACTACCTTACTAAATCCTAAGCAGAATCATCAATAAAAGTTAATAAACCCTAGGAATCTCTGTATTACACAGACATCTCCTAGGTTAGGTTTCTTTTACTCCTGAATGACTTATACATGCTCTAGATTCATTTAAATACCTTCTAGAGTTATAATTAATCTAAGATACTTTACTAACTATATATAGAACTCGCTTTTCTTAATGTCAGCTTAAATATTACTTTTGTAAAGAATCTATAAGACCTTCTATACGTGTTACTTATATTCTTCTCTTAATTAGCTAAAGATTAAGATGTTGTCTAGATATAATATAATAAATTTTCTAAGCACCAGGGTTTCTGTACTAGAAGAATTAGTAATACAAATAAGGCGGTACTTAATTTAATAAACCTTTTCTTAAGATGCTTCTTAATATATTTCTTAATTACCTTAAGCTTATCTAGGCTTATCTTATATAAGGGCTATATTCAGGATAGTTTAGCACCTGCTTCTAATTTAATCTTGTGGTTATACTCTTCCCTATACTTTAAAAGAATATTAAAAGCCTCCTTTAAAAAGACATTTATAAATTCTCAAAATTCTACTAAAAGAACCTCCTTTAGATCTGATTCTAGCTAGATCTATTTCTTAATATGTTTATTTATGTCCTTTATTATAATAATAAATATTTCTATACTAAAAGTAATTAATAATTACTTAAATATTACAATACTTATAGGCTTAGTATTATATTAGGCTGCCCTAGCCTCTTTAACCTTCCTTCTGTAGGTGATAACTATAGTTATTCTACTACTTAGAGTCTTCTTTACCTTAATAAGGCATAAAGGTTATAAAATAGCTAGGGCTATTTTAGAACACTTAAGAATCTTTATCACTTATAATAATAATGCCCTAATCAGGTTAGCCTAAAATTTAGCTATATATATATAGCTAAATTTATTATGTGGCTTCTTTATTAGCTCTTCCTTTACTACTTGCTTCTTAGCCTTAGGCTTATTACTCTAACTCTTATAATTCTACTAAAATATAAGTTGCTCTTTATAATTGTAATCCCTTACAAACTTTACTAATAAATCCTTAGGATCTGGAATGCAGCTATATAGCCTTATCTATTTCTTCCCTAAGATTATAAGGTATATAGCCTTTATTATATAAAAGATCTGTAATTCTTATTAGTATTTACTAACATATATAAGTAAATAAAGGGCCTAAGAGATAAATTAATAGATCTTACTAGCAAAATCAGAAATAAGAATAGGTTTAGCCAGGTCTATTATATTAATCTGTAATCTTTTATAAAGTTATTCTGTTAATTAATAATCTGTAATCACGCTTAACTAATATCCTATATTTAATAGTACTAATATTATTAATTTTTCTCTCTTTTTCCTAATACTAATATTAATCAGAAATAAAGCCTTAAAATCACCCTCTGCTATTATAATAAAGATCCTTATAGCTTCTTTATTAGTTATACTGCTAGGCCTACTTATAATGTCTTAGTAGCAGGCAGCCCTTTTCCTAATTACTTTTGTGTCTAAGGGCAATTCTTTACGTAGTATCTTATTTTCTTATAATAGTAATATCTTATTATAAACATATTTCGCAGAAGTTATAGCTTAAGCATTAGCTTCTCCTCCTTTATTATTAGTTCGCTAGCGAATTATTAAGTATTAGGAACTAAAGGCTTTATTAATGTATTAATACTAGCTACTAGTTTATTTAAGGCAATATATTAACTATTTATATTAGTATATATTAGGTCTGTAATCATCTTCTAAATTAATATATATTTATAAAGAATAATTACTTACTTTAGATTATTTTAAATCTTGTCTTAAAGGTCTATAATCTGATTCTCTTTTTAAACTTTTGCTTTATAAGAAAGCTATTAGAAATCCTTTAAGAATACAGCAAAGTCCTACTGCCTTTGTTGTAAGTAGTAATACTCTTTATAAATAGTCTTTTATTAAAATAGAGAATTAAATTAAGTTAAAAGATCTGCAAATATATCTAAAATCTAGGCCTTCTTAAAGTCCTTAAAATATAACCTAAGTAATTCTTAAGCGTCACTATCTATACGTGATTATATATAGGTGATCTTAGATAGCTCTGTCAGAAAGAGCGTTACGTTAATTATAAACTTTATCTTTATAGCTGACAACCAAGAGCGAAACTTCTAAGGAGGTCTATCCTCAAAAATCTCCGGGTAGGGCAGCTTCTCTGTCTTCGTACCAAGTACTGTCAAGGGGCTCGGAGTCGCTTCTAACGAGGCCTGCCTTTGAGGTAGCGACTCTTGTTTTATTAGAGTCCCTGATAGAGATTTCACTCAAATTTGCGGCTTTGGAGTTGCTGTAATCTTGTTGCGGAGATTCTAGATAATCTCTTCTTTGTTGCAGAGTTGATCCTTTAGAGCCTTAAGCTTTATGCTGGTGCCTCTGTCAAGGTCTTAGTATTTTTCTTTTTAAGTTTCCTTCTCTTAGAGGGCTTCTTAATACTTAGCCTCCTTCTCTAGACAGAGGGCTTTCTCTTCCTTGTAAGCAGCTGCTAATGTCAGTACAAACGCTATTGCGTGTGTCTAATTCTTGTTAACTAGTGTTATAAAGGCTAGAAGAACTAATGGGTCATCTGTTACTCTCTCTGCGTGCTTAATCAATACGCGCAGGGCGTCTTGATCTATAGGCAGGGCTTTGTCTAGGCTCCGCCTCCGGTTGCTTAAGGAAGGATAGCGAACTTTATTACTCTCTCTTCTCTCTGTTTGATTACAAACCATCTTGACTTAATAGTTCTTAAACCTTTATACAGTATAGAGTATTTATATTAAATAGGCCTTATGTTACTCCTAAAGTAATGACTTTCTTATACAGTAAAATAACCCTAGATGGGTTCTCTAATAGTTATGCTATAGATAAGAGAGTTTTGTATCGTCTCTTAAAATAGTAAGTAAGTATTAAGCTTTTATTTACTATAATAACTCAAAACTAGAACAAATTAATAGTTTATAAATTACTAAAACGAAAGCTAGAGAATCTATTTATAATGTAGCTATATACAGATTTATATACTCTAACGTTAGCAGATAAGGCCTATGTATGCGTAAGCCACGCTATAGGCCACAGAGCATTTATAATTCCTAATCCAGCCTCCTGCTATATAGTAAAGTTTAGGCTTCTCTAATTAGATAAGGCGAACCTCTTTATTCGTAATCCGTCTGGATAGCTTATACGCTTTGACAAGCGCTTTATAACAAGAGTTTACTTGCTACTGCGAGTTAGTTATAAGTGTTGCCTCCTAAGTATGTGGCTAGCACGTGCATTTCCTGTGCTATAGCAGAGGAATGCATTATCTATCACAATATTAAAGATTATACATCTAAGATAACTAAAAAACATACTAATAAAAGACAAGTTTAACTATATAATTCTAGAGCTAATATATCTAAAGATGACTAATAAGGTTATTTAAAAAGAATTAATTTATAATATAGAGTTTAAGTCAGTTATATAATATAACAAGTCCTTACAAATTTAATAATGCTATAGATGTCAGGGCTTTAGATATATATATACCTAGTGTTAAAAAGATTAGACCTGCAGCTATTATATAAGAAATTATAAAATAGAAATATACATTAAAAAGACTAACTAGAAAGCTATATAATATAGCCTTTGCTCAGAAGGCTATAAGGCGTGATTATTAATATATCTGATCCGGGAAAACGAATAGTCAAAGATATAATATAATCATAAGAATAAGGCCTAAGAGAAGAGACACTAGAATTAAATAAAGAATAGACTTAGATTAAAAGAATATATAAGAGAAAACTAGTATAAGGCTAACTAGCAGGCTTAAGAAACAAGCTAAAAGAAGACTCTGTATAAAGCTATAATATTTAATTTCTTCTTAAAGAAAGCTAAACTACCTTAGAAATAGAAGAATAATAAAACATATAATATAAACCTAAAACCTTAAGATCTTATAATATAATATTAATAAGTCCTATATAAAGGTCCGTATAAGCCTTCTGTAAGACCCTAAAGTAGCTTTATACAATATTATAGTAGTTTAAGAACTATAAAGAAATCTGTTTAATACTATATTATATAATCCTAACTAGAGCTTATTTTACACAAGTAACTAAGGACATAAGAATTTAAGAGTAAGTATATATATTAATAAGAGAATCGATATAAATAAGTAGTCAGAAATATATTATTTAAAAGACCTTATAATAATTACTTTATAGATCTAAAATAAACTAACAAATCTAAATATAGACCTTATATAGATAATTAGTATTTATAATATATATTATTATTAAACCACTTATTTAAAGGTATAAGAGACTAAAACTCTTTATATATTAAAAGAAGCTCTTAAGATGCTAAGAAAATAAATTGTTATAAAGGACTTTAATCTCTATCACCTAAGATAGAGTAGGCCCTTTTACCTTATATAATATAAGTTGGCTAATACCCTTTTTAACATTATATAAGAGGCAGACATAGACCTTATACTGCTATAAAGCATAATTATAAGGGATTATCAAAGAGGTAACTTTAAAATAAAAATAGAGCTAGACTAATCCTTAAATTACTTTCTAATCTGTATAGAGTTTAAATAAGATCCCTTAATTAAGATACTCTAGAAAAAAGTATAATAGAAACTTAATATTAAAAAGTTTTATAAAAGCTTAAATCTTTATATAAAGAGCTTAGATAAATATTCTCTGATATTATAAGAGATAATTAATTAATTTATAAGTAAACTAATAAAAGCTATTTTAAAGGCTATAAAGAAATTAATCTCTTAGATAAGACTAAGTTAATAAAGTAAAAGCTACTAGACAAAAGACTACTAGACAGTAATAAAGATAACAAGAGCTATAAAAAGATAGTTTACTTATTATCTATATCTTAAAATATAGCAGAAATTTATATAAACTTAAAGTTAAAAAGACAAGATATTAAGTAAAACAAAAAGAGACAAATTCTAAAGCGTAATATAAGAAGCTAGCTTTAAGCTAAATAATATCTAGAAGATTATATAATAAGTAAATTAATAATCCTAGAACTAAATTATATAAGTCTTACTTCTAATTCTTAAGTAAGACTTATATAAAGTAAAGAATACAGAATCTAAAGTAAAATTGCTATAGAATATAAGCTTTTTCTTTTCCTTAAAAGTCGACTTAAATAATCTAGAAAACTTTTATTACTCTTTAGAAATCTCTTAATAAGAAGAGATTGAAAAGGAAGAGATCCTTAGAGCAACAAAATATATAATAAAGGATAACGCTTTAGGACTAGATAAGCTTCTGAACTAAGTAATCTAATAAGTTATATAAGAAAAAATAACCTTAATTAAGCGTTTCTTTTAAGCATGATTAGACTAAAGAGTTTAACTAGATTACTATCCCTTGTGAGCCTGAATACCTCGAGATAAGCATTCTTCCTATTTGGGACTAGTATTTTTTGCTTATAAAAGGCTAATTATTATAGCTATAAAACTATAAATAAGATTACTCAAAAGCTAAAAGAGTTAGCTTTCGAGTAATCTTATTTATAGTTTTATAGCTATAATAATTAGCCTTTTATAAGCAAAAAATACTAGTCCCAAATAGGAAGAATGCTTATCTCGAGGTATTCAGGCTTATAAGGGATAAAACAGCATATATAGTAATACTTAAGAAACTAGGAAAAAGTAATTATATAAACCTAAGAGTATATAAACTAATAGTTCTTCTTAATACTATAGAAAAGATCCTAGTAGCAGTTATCTTAAACTAAATTAAATATATAACTAAAGTATATAATCTGCTCTCTAATACTTAATATAGCATATATATAAGTTAAGCTATAAAAACAGCACTTTAACAGATCACTAAAAAAATATATATAATCTAAAAAAGAGGAAGAAAAAGAATAGCTAATCTTTTATTACTAGACGTCTCTAAAGTATTTAATAGAGTCTTATATACTTGACTTGCTTATAATCTAAGAAAGAGAAGAATTCTAGAATCACTTATATAATAGGTAGCAGATTTCCTCTTAAACTGTTATATAAAAGTAAAAGTTAATAACTTTATATTACTAAAGGCACTAGTAATAGTAAGAATCCCTTAGGGATTACTAATATTATTAATTCTATACCTCTTTTATAATACAGATCTTCTAGAAAGCTATAAGAATATCTAACTTTGTATAAGCGCTATAGATTTTATAAATAATATTAATATTCTTATATATAACGAAAGTATAAAGTAAAACTGTTTAAAGCTAGCAGAGATCTACAAGAAATATTAATTATAAGCAAAGAAATACAACTTTAAATTCTATTCTAATAAATATAAACTTATATATTTTAGTCGTAAAAAAAAGAAATTTAATATATTAATAGAAATTAATTTAAGAGAGCAAAGTATAAGCCCTAAAAGTAATATCTGTATTCTAGGAGTAAGATTAGACTTAATGTTAAGATAGCAAGTATATATATAAGTAGTTAAAGCAAAATTAGTCCTTATAATTAGTGCTCTTTATATAATTATAAACTTAATATAAGAAAGCTCCTTAGAGATAGGCAGACAAGTATATATAACTGCTATCTATCTAATAATTATATATATAGCTAGTATATAACACACCTCTTAAAAAGTTAAGAATTATTAGAAAGGGATTAAAGTAAAGCTTTAAAAGATCTAAGATAATAGCTGACAGACTAACTAAACCCTTTATTAAATCACTATTTAACAACTATATATCTCTACTCAGGTTGACAAGGTCTTAGGACAAGTTACAAGCTGATTTAGCTTAAGAGGGAGTGTTAAGAATGCATGCTGATTAGCAGACTATAGTCTACGCTATTTAGCTATACATGTATAGCCAAATATTACCTAGTCAGATTATTCCTAATTAGGTATAGTGCAGGATTTCATGTGTTAGTAGCACAAGATATATCACATAATCTATGCGCTAACAGGATCTGTACTTAGTATGTAGATGTACTATAATCTTACTCTGCATGTAAGTTGTGACTATTAATAAAGTTGATAGCTGTTCCTAATCTGTATACTTATTTAATAAAAAGACTATTAAAAATCTAATAAAAAAGGCGCTTATTTAAGAAATTAGTAATTATTATAATGGCTTGAAACTAAAATAAGTTAATAATCTATAGATTACTAAAACAAAAGCTAGAGAATCTATCTATAATGTGGCCATGCATAGATTTATATACTTTAACGCTAGCGGGTAAGGCCTGTGTGTGCATGGGCCACGCTATAGGCCACAGAGCATTCATAGTTCCTAATCCGGCCTCCTGCTGTATAGTGAAGTTTAGGCTTCCCTAATCAGGTAAAGCGAACCTCTCTATTCGTAATCCGTCCGGATAGCTTATACGCTTTGACAAGCGCCTTACAGCAGGAGTTTACTTGCTGCCGCGAGTTAGTTATAGGCGTTACCTCCTAAGTATATAGCTGGCACATGTATTTCCTATGTTATAGCAGAGGAAATACATTATTTATTACATTACCTCTCTTTCTAAAAAAAAAATTAATTACTTTTAATTAAGAGTATAAGAAAGTAAGTCTACTTTTATCCTAATGTTACTAAGCCTAGTAATTCCCTATTTAGTTAGTCTAATATTTAACTATATATATATATAGTATAGCTAAATCTGTTATATAACATCCCTATTACATTTTCTGTACTTAGCTTTAAATCAAGTAATCAGGCACCTTTTTTACTAGGTGCCTTTCGAAATAGTCCCTAAGTAAGTCTTCAGAGCCCTTGAAGTTTAAGATAAGGTAATAGGTCAGGTCCTCTAGCTAGCCTATCTATCCTGCTTGTACCTTTCATGCTTTGCCTATTCTCTTAATATCAACTATATCTTTGACCTCCTACGCTTCCTCTTCTTCTGTCTCTACTAGCAGAGACTATGGATACTCCTGCCCTGACAAAGGGTCGGCAGGGTCCTTAGTTAGTAGTAATATATAGAACACGTTATAAATCCTTATTAATAAGGGCAGTTCTAAACGAAAGCTCTGCCGAAGCCTCTTTATCTCAGATAATACCCTAATCTATTTTGAATCAAGTTTCTTATAAGGTCTTGTTATACTAATGTTCTTTATTAATAGTCAGACCTTATCTTTTTCTTTAAAATTAATTTCTTAGCAATACTTATTTGTCTGCTCTTATTACTATAACTATATAGTCTTTAGATACTTCTGTACTTATTTTTAACTCTTTTTTATTAGCTTTACTAGGT